>NW_015115354.1:70347-74741 GCF_001443285.1 Poecilia latipinna
GACCACTGGTTTAAAAGAACAAAATGAGTTTGTGTTTTACCAAATTTATTTTATTAAGATAATATGTAGCCTACATGATATCCTGGCAAATGCAGCTAAGTCATGTGACATTCACTGGCTGTAGAATCTGGGCTGGATAGCAGGTTTGACTTGAGACTGTAAATGGACAAAAGCTGTGTAGTGCTTTTCACACTGAGCACTCAAAGCGCTGGTGCCACATTCACCCAGTCACACTCAAACATGCACACATTTATATACAGATCAGTAGGCAACTTGGGGTTAAGTGTTTTTTTCAGAGGCACATCACCAAGTGGAAGAGAAAAAAACTGGAACCAGACCCACAACCTTCTGACTCTACTGTGACTAACGAACTAACCATCACCACTGCAGCAACACCAAAAATGACTCAACCACAAATTCTTCATTTTCACTAAGTCGATCATTTCATTAATAACTCACATGAACAGATGAGCCCCATCTGTCTCTGCTGCAACCACAAAAAAACTAGTGAGAATATCACTGGACTGAACTAAGATCTTTGGTTAAATATGAATACAACACCCCCTCCTTACTATCCCCCACCCACACCCACACACGCGCGCACGCACACACACACACACACACACACAAATCATTTACTTTATTTTCAATTTACCAGAATTTTATTGAGCTTCACCAGTGCATATTATTCTGTTTCAAAACTAATACTTCACAATTAAATTCAAGTAAAAACTTTTGATTCCCTTTAAAATGTATTTTTACAGTGTAATTCCAACTTATCTTATTTAAATGTGCTTTTTTAAAAATAATACCTGGCCGGGAGAAAAAAAATGAAAATCAATCTACATCTTTAACACTTGCATGAGGAGTGGAGTACTCAAATTGATTAAAGCCCACTTTAGTTTTTTTGTTTTGTTTGTTTTTGTTTTTTTAATTTATAAAGATAAAAATACATGTTTGAAAATGTCTCAAAAATAGTGTAAAATAGGGACGGTCATAAAAACTTGATCAAATGTGACGTCCAGACTCATAACTTTCAATGACAGTTATTATATTGTTTTGCCACATCGCCTAAAGTGACATCAGAGGACTTTAAAATGTGATAGCTTTAGATTCTTCTTTCCGTTTGGCATTCGTCGTCAGAAAAACAGGTTGTTTGGGATTCATGCTTCAGCAGAGACGATGGGAGCACATGGCACTTTTTCATTCTGCTGCCTACAACCAGAGCCTTTAGGGAGAAAAAAGTTTACGAAGAAAAGCCTCAAAGCGTCTCTTTATCTGAGGCTTCAGTCATTAACAACATAATGAAGGCGACGGAACTCCACAGAAGAGCAGGCCGGCTGCGGGGACCTTGTTCCCGCTGGAACACGGCGCTTTTCTCCCTGTGAAAGGGGGACAAAGAGGCGCAGGAGCGGACCCGCGGCTCGGCTCGGCTCGGCTCGGTAAATAGCCTACGGCCGACCGGCCTTTGTGCCTCGTTAGGAGCTGCGGCTCGTTTATAGAGAGAAAGTGGCACAAAACCGCAGTGGGGAGCCTAATTTCTGTAGTTCACAACTGACATAAAGGAGGTCATGGAGCACACCGATGATAAGCTCAAAGTTTCTGTGAGCCGCGATCAGTGCGCTGAAAGGACGGGAGAAAAAAGACAACACTGCTGAGAAATAATAATAATAATAATAATGATAATAATAATAATAATAATAATAATAATAATAATAATAATAATAATAATAATAACTTATTTTTAATTTTAAAAGTCTTCTATTGCCCCAACGCAGATAGACTTGCTAATAATTTTATGTATTTTTTATGTATTTATTTGCTATTTTTATTTGGTTATTGTATTAAATTCATTTTTCTGTACTTATAATGAAAAACGAAATGGACATCAGGTTGCTTGATGGATTCATTCAGTCTCAGGGATGAGAAGATTAGCTACAAGTTTTAGATAATCAGACTTTCTGTTACGCCAAATTAGAATAAACATTATCCAGCAAATATTCCAATGAAGCAATTTGTAGTTTTCTAGCTACAAATGGCTGTGAACGTTTTTTAATTCACCAAAGTAAAACAGCCGATTTTATTCTTTCGCGCTTTGCATAAAAAGTATATTTATTTGTTTCGAAATCAAACAAAAAGCGAAAAATAAAACTAGCTGTTGTTCTAATGACAACACTGAAAACGAAATATATGTTGGTAAATAATCAGATAAAAGCGAACAAATAAAAAAGGCTCCTCATTTTTAATAATTGCAATAACTAAATATAACTTTCTGAAGGGCCTCCTTTCAAGTCATTAACTTTAATTACCCGCTTATGACTTTAAAAAAAAATTAACTTTCCTGTTGATTTAATAACATCATTTAATCACACTGACGGAGAACAGATAACGGAGGTTTGAACCGACAGAACTAAGAACCTGCTGTTACAGCCCGGCTGCAGTTGGAAGCCGTTTCTTCATTAGCCAAACACATAAACTGTCCACCGCCTTTAGAATCCTATTTATTCTTGTGAACTCTTGATCACACAGGAACTTTAGAAAGGTACAGATGAACTTACTGATGTTAATAAAGACTTGTCTCAGCGCAGACTGCTGAGCCTGAAAGCCTTTAACTTCTTGGATTCCAAATTAAGTCGGGCTTAAGTGAATAACTTAGTGGGATGTTTCAGTGGATCTGAAGAGTGAGCAGCCGGTTCCTCAAATACAGGCTCACTGCAGTGGAGTTTGCGTTTGCACAGAGAGCATAAATTGATCTTCTAAAATCGGCTAGAAGAACAGCTGGTATTTAGTATCAAAGACTCCAGAAGTGCATAAAGTTAGGGGAACATTCTGAAACAATGATCAACTTTTAGTTAAAGTATTCAGTTAAAACCTGTAGGGAGGCTTTGCGCGTTTTTATTTCCGTAAATGAAAGAAAACTCCCGAGTTGCAAGAATTTGCTGGGAATGTAAACGTCTCATTTCTAAACTGAGATTCACTTAGTTGTTAGGAAAACAAAAGTAAATTTTACAAGCACAATGACAGTTAAATGTTTATGTAAGACTGAAAAAATATACATTTTCGTATTTTTTTAGTACGTTACAAAAAAAAATTGTCCAGCAATTTTCCTATTAAAAATATTGGTAATAGTGGACAATGTCTCACGCGTTTAACGCCATTGGGTTCACGGTGCTTTAAATTACATTAATAATAAAAAAGGGTTTTCTTGAGGATTGCTTAATTTATTTGGTAATATTTGTTAGGTGAGTTGTTCATGCGCAGCTTGTCCTTACTGTAGATAACTCCGAGCGGAGCAGCCGACCCGGTTCGGTCCTGCATACTAACGGCGGTTCGCTTACTGATGGCTCTAAGGCCCGTTTCGGTAGCAGATTTCATGGCCGGTAAAACTCGGTCCGTCAGACCGGGTCTGGATGCAACTCTTTACAACCGGGATGGTTGGTGACAAATGTCATTCTTCAGAAAACATTATCAATCTTCATCAGCGTCAAGTTTTCTTTCTTTCTTTCTTTCTTTCTTTCTTTCTTTCTTTCTTTCTTTCTTTCTTTCTTTCTTTCTTATCCCTTTCATTGATTCATTCATTCTTTCTTTTGCTTTCTTTCCTTCTATCTTTCTTCCTTATTTTATTTATTTATTATTATTATTCATTTATTTATTTATTTATTTTGCTATGAACAACTAAGATGAACAAATACGCAAATTTGGCTTTATTTCACCTTTCTAAACTCGGCCAAGTTGTTCTTCCCTCCTGTGAAATTTAACTGTTCAACTCCATGCTGATTGTAGAAGTGATGGAGGGACTCCACACAGACACAGACTAAGAACAGATGCGAAGCTTACCTTTCTGAGGCATGCTGCAGAGAAGTAAACTTTTGCTGCGCTCAGTATTTCAAAAGTTCCTTTCGTTTATTCTTTCTTCCAATTAGTTTCTCCTTGACTGGAGAGACAAGTGCAGAAAGAGACAGAGTCGGTCCTCTGAGGAGGAGGGACAAGAAAAGGGAGTGACGGACGGAGAGCAGTGGGCGGGCTGAGGGGGCTGTACAGAGGAGCAGGATGGGGGTGTAGGGGTAGAGAACCGAGGACTGTGTCTGTGTGCACTGCAAAACAATTGAGCGGCATTTAGTTGTGTCTATTATCTTTTACCCTTTAAGTCTAATAAATTTAGCTAGTTTTAGATTTTGAACTTAAATGTGTAGGTTTGTGAAAAATAAACTTTCAGGGGCAAGTTGTGATAACTTTTTGTTAATTTTGTCAAAACTCCAAGAGTTTAATACATTAGAGTTTTTAGGTTAGCACTTAAAAAACTGAAAAAAAGACAAAAAAAGACAGGAGTTCTTAGTGTGCTATGTGCCATGTTTCTGTGTCCATCTCACTCATTGTGAGTGAGATGGACACAG
>NW_015115355.1:0-5713 GCF_001443285.1 Poecilia latipinna
ATGACATTATGGAAAATAATGAACTTTATCACAATATTCTAATTTTATGACCAGCACCTGTATGCATTTTATGTCAAAGTAGTAGTTGTCCCAGCAACCACATTTCCATTGACTTTAAAATTGTGCAATTTGTAATTATGAAAATTAATTTGCTTAATAAGAACACACCAATTTGAAAAAGCTTTTTATTGAAAACTTTTTTCAATACGGTGGTTTTTCGGCCATTCCAAAATTAGTGTATTTCGCTAAACAGAAATGGAAACACTTTTTTTTGCATCACGAGTCATGTGATCAACATCCAGAATTTACTCATTACAAAATATACAAGGAAGTCAAATGTGTTTACATTTGTCGCCGACATGTTTCTTACTAACTTATCACATGAACGATCTTATTCATGGGTGATTTTAATTGCATTTACTATTTAAAGGAAACAATTGCAAAATTGTGTTCTTTCGACATTTGTAATGGAAACAACTACTGTACCATGTGTAAATGTGTTTACAATTTTTTTTTTTTTTAATCTGGGAGTTAAACACCTTTCATTCATGTGGCTCAGACAATAAGGAACACAAATACCCTGCTATAAAACCCTATATTAGATAAATCATGCAAGAGAAAGTTTGCACACATTTCCTGCCATTTTTAACAATAAAATGTATATTATTTAGAGTTGTACAATATATGGTTGACCATTATAAAATAAGGAGACAAAATAAGGAGACAAAAAGGGTCAGATGATAGACTTTGTCATTATTAATGTCATTGACAAAGGGTGAGTAATTTGGCAAATTTGTAAAACTGCTTTTAGCATGATCTCTAACTTTATCTTGAACAGCTGTCAAATGTTTTGGTCATTGAGACTGAACAATCTAACAGACTAAGCTAACCATGGAAGAAAATCTGTTAGACACTACAAAAGACTAGAGACTGGGGTGGAGGTTCACCTTTTAGAGGGTGGAACAAGCCAATGGAAAACTTTACATCAAAGAATATTCATGTGTTAGATTGGCCCAATCAAAGTCCAGATTTGCATCCAGCTGGACTCTGTGTCAAGATTTTAAAGTCGCTGATCACAGAGATTCTGAGCTTCTACTTTCTGACTATTTCAATCTGCAGGTGCGCAAAGCTGATGGATATCCCAAAGATTTGCAGCGGTAACTGCATTTTGAAGATCAGATACCATTTTGCTTTCACTTCACAATTATGCACTACTTGGTGATTGTAATGTGGAATCTGATCTGAAAACATTTAACTCTGTGACTGTAGACCACAGGTGTCAAACTCCAGTCCTCAAGGGCTGCTGTCCTGCAATTTTTAGATGAGCCTCTGCTGCATCACACCTGAATAGAATAATTAGGTCATTAGCAAAGCTCTGAAGAATGTATCTACACAAGGAGGAGGTAATTAAGTCGTTTCATTCCAGTGTTTTGTACCTGTGGCACAACTAAAGACTTCAAGACAGCGCCCCTTGAGGACTGGAGTTTGACACCCCTGCTGTAGAGTGACCACATGGGAGAAAGTCCCAGACGCATAAAGGTTTCTGTATTCTACCAGTTCACAGCGACCCCAGCTTCCTGGCAAAACAAATCTTTTGTCACACATCTGACATGGTGGATATCAAACTGAAACATAACAGCGAGTTTTTTAGCATTCAGGAAGTTATGATGCCATGCTGTTGTTGCTGGCTTATGTTAGCAGTTGCTTGTAACAGCTGCAGAGTACAATATGTACTGGCAGCCAAACATCACACCACATGCAACAGTTTGTCAAGACTACAGCCTCCTTGTCACTAACTCAGATTGCCATATTGCATCATCACACATACAGTAGCTCAGTTTACAGCTGTAGAAGTCTGTGTTTGAAGGCGTTCCAATTGTAGATGCTTCAGATGAAATTCTTCCAAGTATGGGCAAGAAACGACAACAGAACCAATAGCAACAGGTGTGACTCCAGTAGGATAATATTGCCATTTTATTGATGTAGTCAGATTATTGATCAGCAAACTGATTTGATGCATCTTCCGATCTATGTTGTGTATAAGAAATTGGTAGATCTGTCAGGAAAACAGATTTTGTTGGACAATAAATTGCCCCTGTAAATCTTTCCTCTCCAATCTGCTGGAATGTGTTAGCCTTGGCAAGGCCAAGTCCCAGGCTGTCTCAGTCTCCTGTGGTGTCCCACAAGGGTCAGTCCTGGGGCCCCTGCTATTTTCCCTCTACATGCTGCCTTTGGGTCAAATCATTAATCGGCACAATATTTCCTTCCACTGCTATGCCGACGATATACAACTTTACATTAGAACTGGAGCATCTTCATCACCATTTTCACTCACTGCCTTCACCACTTGCCTGGAAGAGATAAGGACGTGGATGAATCAGAACTTTCTTCAGTTAAACTGCTCCAAAACTGAGGCCATGTTGATCGGAACACCTCACCAGGTTCAATCTTCAACTTTGACGACTATCTTCTTTTCTGGACAAGACATCCCCCTTTCCACCACTGTTACAAATCTTGGAGTTGGAATGGATTCTCATCTTACATTTGAAAATCATATTAAACATCTATTTAAAACATGTTTCTTTCATCTTCATAATGTCTCCAAAATTCGTCCATCTCTCTCTTTCTCTGATGCCGAGACTCTCGTCCATACCTTTGTCTCCTCCAGGCTCGACTACTGCAACTCTCTGTTCATTGGAATCCATAAAAAACATCTCCAGAAGCTCCAATACATTCAGAACAGTGCAGCCAGGATTCTATTGAGAGCCCGTAAATCTGCCCATATTACACCTATTCTGCATGACCTTCATTGGCTTCCTGTCACCTACAGAATTCAGTACAAAATCGCTCTCATTACCCATCAATGTTTAAACAGAACTTCACCGGATTATCTGAAGGACCTTCTCATTCCACATTCATCCACCAGATCTCTACGATCACAAGACTGCAACTTCCTCCACCTTCCTCGATCCAGATTAAGGACCATGGGAGATCGGGCATTCGCTGTGGCTGCCCCCCGTCTCTGGAACTCTCTCCTGGATTATTTGAGAGCTCCGCAACCACTGGTTCACTTCAAAAGAGGCTTAAAGACTTTTTTATTTAAGCAAGCCTATTCTGCCTCCACATGATTTTTATAATGTTGATTTTATCTACGATTTTAGTTGCACTGTGTAGCACTTTGAGATTTTTTCTAATGAAAAGTGCGGTACAAATTAAATTGATTATTATTATTATTATAGTTATTGCAATAAATGATAGCATTGTTAATTTCAGACATTAACCCTTATGTTTACAAAAGGGGTCCAACTGACCCCTCACCCATATAACTTGTATAATTTGCCTCAGTCCTCACACACACAAGGGTTAAACGCATATTTGAATTGAAATAATTTAAATGGGACAGTACATATTAATGAACGCACAATATTGTAAATATATCAGATTTAGCAGAATTTCTGTAATTTTCCATCTATTGTCCCATAACAAACAGTACAAAAATAACAACACAATTTCATAAATAAAAATAGGAAATACTATATCCAACTGCACTATATCCAAAATAAAAAAATAAGTAAAAATCATCTAGAAAAAAAAAACTATTTTAAGGGACCTACATCTAGTGATATTGTCTTTCAAACAGTTCACAAAAATATATCTGACCTAAAAATAGTAACTAAAACATGAATGTAATGCAAGTTTGCCTTCTCAAAGACTAATGATATTTATAATTAAATTTTGTAAAGGACATTTAATACTGGAAATGTACAACATTTTAAATATCCAATATAGAACAAAACAATAATAAGACAAATAAAAACCACACACACAATCAAAATCATAACTAACTTGAATTATGAAGTTTGTAAACAAAATTGATCTTCAAAAAATATTCATCGGAATGGAAATTGAGTTAATTTTAATTTATAGTGTGATTAATTGGTTAATTGTGACAGGTTTATAAATAAGCTTGTTTGACACCAGCCTGTAGACTGCAGTTCAATCTGTCAAGCCATCCACTGATCAATAAAGCATGCAGTTTGGGGCTCATCAAATAAGACATAACGAATATGCAACAGCTGCAAGACAACAACCAAATTGTAAAATCTGCTCTTAATCATTGTGGACAGTTTAAAATCAACACACAACTCACAGAAACATATTTAGGAGCATTTATTTCCATTCTTATTGATAGTAGAGTATCAGATTCTACCTGGGAGGCTGCTAAAAACTTCCATCTGTCCAGAGTAACAGACTTAACAGTATTATTACACAGAGAGCCAGGTTTGAAAAGAGATTGTGTGCTTTATGAAAAAGAAATAAATGGAATAAGGAATATCCTCTGAAGTTGACACAAAGTCAAAGCAATATTTTCAGATGAGTCTAAATAAGTTTGGTTATTGCTAAGCCAACTGTCATAGGTAACTGTCTTGTTTTTTGTTGTTTCCCTGAGAAAATAGATAATTTCTCAAAATGAAAGGGCAGCTATTGATCCCATTTCCCCATCATGGAACATGTCATCTTTAGAACCCCACTGACAAATCCAAACATTTTAAAGCTGAGTTTAATCCAGCAGTGTAATTCTGTCTTAGTTAGTAAATACCTATAAAATCAACATCATACCACCATTCTGGATCCCCTTAGCATAAAGGAGAGGCTCCAGTATCAGTATGCTGCTATGGAAGACTCACCTTCCTTTGAGATTTAATGCCACCAATTATCCATCCACCTGACACCTGCAGTGAGTGAGCAGCTGATTGGAGTCATTCAAAGCCTCAGTGACTGGAGCAGAGCTCTCTGTGTGTAGGAGCCAATGCTGGGAGAGTTAAGACTAGCCGGGAAAGATACCAAATATTACAAGTTTGGTTTTGCTTTAATTTCTGACAGCATGACTAAATGGTTTGGTTATTAAATTTACTTTAACAGTAGGCCAGTCATTAGCTGCTTTCACATGTAGTAGGGGATAGATTATGGCCAGCTCATTCTTTATTAAGAGAAGACTTTACACAGTTAAATTACCTCAGGAAGGTATTTTAAAACGGAATAAAAATAAGCTTAACACAAATTTAATCCTATTTATTTTTATATTTGGGAAAAATGTCATCTCAAGCTCTGATGTATTTAATATCTAGTCAGTTCAGTCTAATCATGTTGACATATTTAAAGTTGGTTACATCCATTCCAGTTATCAAACAATGCAGTCTAGTTCACTGTATTCAATTTGTTTAAGAAGTTTTTTTTGTTTTTTTTTATCTAAGGGAACCCAGTATACTCCATTGAGTAATTGATTTGCACTGTCCACTCATCCTGGACTCCATGTCACAACAGCAAACAGTTGCTTGTATTGTACACTGAGGTATCACTTTTCTGGAGCATGCATGCAGCAACAGTGGAAAGGAAAACTCCCCTTTAATAGGAAGAAACCTCCAGTATAAATTCAAACATCATTTACATGCTGTGTGTGGTCAACTGATGGAGAATACTGGAGGTATTTCATCCTTCCATTGTACTTAAGGCTCTTGTTGCACATGATGCAACTGGCTGTAATATATTTAGCCTCATACTTCAAAGCGATTCTGCTGTGAGGCCAAATAAAAATATGAACTTTGCACAATGTCATCACGTAAATATGTCTCACATTATTCGAACTACCAACCGAAATCGTTAGGCAAGCAGAGTAAGCATTACTAATTTAGAGGTGTGCCGATCGATCGGT
>NW_015115355.1:10244-12406 GCF_001443285.1 Poecilia latipinna
TCGGCCCTCATGGGTGATCGGTATCGGTATGGGCAGGAAAAAACCTGATCGGCACATCTCTACTAATAATTGAACTATTGGTTCTCCATTGTCTTGGCCAAGAACATACTTGTATTGGTATTTGTTTTAAAAATATAGAATGTCTGAGGGAGTCTTTCTCAAACTGTGCTGCCAGGACAACTGATGGTCTACGAGAGTCCTTTACCAGTCCGCAAGATACTGCATGTAAACAACCATTTATTTGCTGTGACATGAGCTCTAAGTGCGATTCATACATAAAAATGTAAATGAATAAGTAGCTTATAACTGGGTCACTCAAAAGAAAAGCTAAAGATAAGAAAACAATAAAATTACTTATGATTGGAGAAAGCCATGTCATATCTGCTGAGAGTTTTGATGTCTTGTTCATGAGCAAATTGATTCTTTTGAACGACTCTATGCCATGAACAAGTTTCAGTTCATAAGAACTGTTTATGCTTTTAATGCTCTGCTCACACTTCAACAGCTATTGTTATTTTTATTTATTTAAAAATTATTTAATGGGTGAATATACAATAGATGAATACAATTGACAGCATTTTATTATTTTCACAGCACAGAAGAGGATTTATGTTTCTGCCAAAGCAATTTGGGTCTGTTTTTCCCTTATTGCGCTTCTAAATTACAAATAGCCCTAAAATGTTATTAATATACAACAGCTGTAGTAAAGACTGTTTTTTTTTTATTTCCATAGATTTGTTTGACATCAATTGAAAGCCATAGTTTCCATAGTTTCAGAATCTGTAAATAACTCAAAACGCCCAAGTCGACGTATTCATGATTTTATCGTGGCCAGTCACATTTACAGAACAGCTTTCTCATCAGGATGACCAAAGAAGACAACTTAAGAGACTAATATTTTAGGCTATATGAAATAAGATGTTGGGTTATTGCAATTTCGAGTTAGGTGGTCCATGAGTTTTTGTTAAAAATGGGCCTCAGCCTGAAAAAGTTTGAGCAACACCAGTTTAAGAAAAGCATAGTTTTTGCATAACATATTTCATGTCATATTTGCACAAAGAAATTAAGTAACAGAGCAAATATTTTACAAGTGGATACTGCTTATTTTATAAAAGGATAATAACAGTCTCTCTAGCTCTTATTTACAAATTGGAAGTTATTAATATGGAAATGTAGCTTTAGTAAGAGCTTTTTATTAATCAGTTGATCAATTAGGTCATTTAATTTCCCTTTGGGATTAATAAAGCATTTCTGAATTGCAGTGTGATGTATTTTTTACCTTCATTGTATCCTTTTAGCTCCATCAAAGCCAACATCATCTCATTGAACACTCATAATTACTGCATAACTCCTTGCATACCCTTATGAGGAGCTGAGGCTTGCTGCTGCATGTAAAACTGGCAACTGCCCTGGCAGAGGGAGAGACTCTTAAAGGGAACAACTGAAATGTCATTTTTTCCAGCTATTTGCTCCGGTGCCACAAAGCGCTCAGCTGCAGCAATACACAAGGATATGCTGGAGACTGCAGACACAATTACTGCTCTGTGAGCCAGTGGCTGTCCAGACCAGCCACTACAAACATGAGCAACAAAGCAGGCAGACAGAGACCTTAAATACCCTCAGCTGACAACTGATGCTGCCTTCAGGAGCTCCCAGGGTGCCCGCTGTAAAAGAGACTCCCATTTTCTGCTGCTGTGAGTCATCCATATATTACTGGGTAGACTGGAGTTGGTTGTCACATTGTTACTGCCACATTATGAAATTCTGATTTCACACAACTAACGTGACATTCTGTCCATTTTGCAGTGCTTTAAAAAGCAGAGGTATATTCTCATTTCTATTAGCCAACTTATTTTTCATCAATGTTTGCAGAATATTAATATTAAACATCTAAAGAGGATACATTGGTTTTGAGTTGAGTGGATGTAGCAAACTAAACCTATGTAGTAGTTTTTACAGGTTTGCTGTCAACTGTGTGAACATTACAGAAAGTTTAAAAACAGTCCTGGAATAAGCAATCTGTTCCCAGTTGGGTTTAGGAAACCGATACCTGCTCATATTTTTAAGCAAAGATAGTATATTATTTTCTACAAAGTGCTGTGTGTGTGTGAAGAAGTCCCATAGCTCTTCATATTTTGTGATTAGAGGTGAGCCGATCGATC
>NW_015115355.1:16930-53839 GCF_001443285.1 Poecilia latipinna
GTTTCTTTGATTACCCTCCCAGTCTATTTAGTCCCACCTGTTGTCTTCGTCTCTTGTCGGATCCTCGTCGTGTGTACCAGCCAGTTTCCCTGTGCCATCGTGTGTTCGTTGTGCTCCCCGTTGTTCTGTTCCATGGATATTTATCATTAAATTGTCATCGTCTTCCTGAGTATGCCTGCGTCTTCCCTCAACTCACCAAGCCCAAATCATGACAGTAGGATCCGACCACAGAAAAGGTGAGGAACGCATGTGGCAGGCCCACACCCAACGACGGAATGAACCCTTGGCCAGTGTTCGGATTGGTCTCCCCGGAGGAGTTTTGTGGAGGGGCTCTTCTTCATCTGGGACCGCTATGGGGATCGCAGCGCCAGAGGCCGGAACCTGCCGTCACCACTGCCCTGAGCTGCCGGAGGTCCCGGCCCCTGGGCCCCGCCTTCAGCTGCCTCCGGTCCCCGCGCCGAGGCGGCGTCAGTCCCCACCGCCTCCAGTCCCCGCGCCGAGGTGGCGCCTGTCTCTGCCTGTCTCTGCCTCCAGAGTTCCCCGTGCCCGCTGCTGGTGAGCAGCCTCCAGAGTTCCCCGTGCCCGCTGCTGGTGAGCAGCCTGAGTTCCCCGTGGCTCCGCCCCCTGAGTTTGCGGACGAGCCTCAGCTTCCCAGTGCTCCGTCTGAACTTCCACCCGGCCTGTCCAAGCATCCGACTCCCAGTGCTCCGTCCGAGCTTCCAGCTGGCCCGTCCGAGCTTCCGTCTCCCAGTACTCCGTCCAAGCCTTCAGCCGGCCTTCCTGCCGGCCCTCCAGAGCCTTCAGCCGGCCTTCCTGCCAGCCCTCCAGAGCCTTCGAGGGTCTGCCTGTTGCGGTGGCGGCGACGCCCGTCGGACCCGCCTCCGGGACTCCGCTTCCTGTGCCGGAGATGCCCGCCGGATTGTCCACGGCAGGTCCTGCCTTGACCGTGCTTTGTTTTTTTTTGGACTGAGTGATTCTGTTTTTGTTCCCCGTGGACTCTAGCCCCCCGTCCAGTGCCCCTCCGCCCAACCTTGTTGTGTTTGGACTTTTTTTTTGTTTGGGGCATCTGGTAGCTGTCCTTGAAGGGACTGTTGTGATCTGTGTATTTATTTTGAGGTTTTTCTGTATTTATTAGCCTGTTCCCCTGTGAGTCTCTGTCTTCCCTGTTGATTGTTCCCAGCTGTGTCTCCTTTCTTTGATTACCCTCCCAGTCTATTTAGTCCCACCTGTTGTCTTTGTCTCTTGTCGGATCCTCGTTGTGTGTACCAGCCAGTTTCCCTGTGCCGTCGTGTGTTCATTGTGCTCCCCATTGTTCTGTTCCATGGATATTTATCATGAAATCATCATCTTCTTCCCAAGTTTGCCTGCGTCTTCCCTCACCTCACCAAACCCAAATCATGACACACATACCTGTTCCTGTACACACACAAATACACAGCAGTACCTGTGTGTGTGTGCTGTGTGTAACGTGTAGCAGTTGTATTTGGTTCTTGTCATTGGTCTGAGCTGTAGTTTCAAAATAATCAGAGAGTAAGGACTCAGCTTCATTGACAATTTTCTACAGTTTGAGACTGAACAAGTTTTTGAACACTCTGTAAGGTTACATGTTAGCAACACCAGGACAAAGCTACTAAATTTACACAAAGTAAATTAAAATTAAAAATGAAAAGAACAGAGATCCTATGGTATCCACTGTTTTCTCTAGGGACTTTGTCGTTCTAGGAGGGCTTGGGGGAGGGCTATTTTTAGAGGTGCACAGATTGATCGGCCACGGTTTCTTTAATTTTGGGTGACTGATGATCGGTCTATACTTGTATGTGAAAATCTTATCCAGAGATCTTTCTACTACCATAAGTCTCAAAGAGAGGGCTGCATTGGACAATAGTCAGCCTACTGATGCCAAACTTTGCAACTTTTTTGCCATATTTAGTACAGAAAGGCCAAAATCAGTCATGTTTTTTAAATGTCGGTGATCGGCCTGAAAACTACAATCAATGTACCCCTGATTTAATTTCAGTTGGGAAGTATTTTGAGTTTGCATTTTCTTTTAACAGAAATAAGTTACTTCTGATGACACTTGCAGGAGAGCAAACTGCTGCCACTAAAACAAAATTTGTCACGTTTAATCCTACCACAGTCTGGTTGCTCTACTGGCACCTCAGAAGAATGATAGAGGAAACACTGGCCTCCTTACTTCATAGAAAGATGTAACCTTGGAAGTTGTGCTCATGACTGAACATAGGCAGATTGTACAATTATTTTAAGAATTGTACATAATTCTTGTCAAATTATGTTTTGACAAGATTTTTAATAGACTAATTTATTTGCATAGATGATAATAAAAATAATGACTAAATGTTATCTTCATTTTGTCATGCTGAAGGTGGTGACTTGCACATTTTATACATTACAAATCTTTGCTTACATTTTATTTTGTAGTTTGAGATTAATGCAAGTTTATTTTTTTTATGAAATTAGTTGTAGTTAATAATAGTTTTTTGTATTTTTAAAATGTATTTGTCTCAGAAACAAAGCAAAATGTTTACAAAAAAAATAAAGTAATTTTTACAGAAACTCCAAACAACTTCAGAGCTTGGCATTCCTAATTACTAGTGTGGTACACAGAAGGGTGAAGTAACTTATTACATTTTGTCAGTTACATTTGAGTAACATTTTGGAGAGAAGCTGTACTTTTGGTGCTGTCATTTTTACAGCGACATACTTTTCAATTCTACTTGGGTACTGTTATTTTGAAGAAATGCTCCTCTCACTTGAGCACAATTTCTGGTTATCCAACCCACCTCTAGTTACTTCACTGAATGAAGAACAAGCATGTTTCAACCAAAAACACACCAGGAGACTCTCATGTCTTTTTCTGGTTTGTAAACAAGCTCCTGCTATTTTCTATCTACTGATTCTGCTGTGTTGTCTGGGGGTTAGGTGAACATACAGTAACGTATCGTTACTGGAATTACTTGGTACTGTTCTAACATGTATGTAATTAAACAGCACTTATGTATACATAAATGCTGTTTAATTACATACCAGTGAGTGATTAAATACTGCTGCCATTTGATGGGCCCAACATTCGTCAAATACTTGAAGGAGGAGCTGAGTGATGCATTTACTTGCACTCAGAAATCTAATACATACTCATTTATATCATAGTTTTGCCAGTGTTAACTTTTGCAATGTTATTTTTTCTTAGTTTTAATAAAACATTAAAAGCCCAGTCTATTAATGACTTTCACTGTAATTATTTTGAAGAATGAAAAGAACACCAATTTTGAGCTGTCATTTTAATTTTTCATTTAACTGGTAAGTTAGGAGTTTTAGTCATATAGGGTTAGTGAGTTTATTAGCATGTTAGTTTTAGTATGTGTAGTAGTCAGGTTTAATGTTCTGTGAGCTTTTAGAAAAATAAAGAAATCCACACACCAGTTGAAGGTAATAGTTGGCTAATTTGACCAAACTGAACATGTTTATATAGGTCTGGGCGATAAAACAATAATGATGGCTATTGTGATAACCACGTGATCAATATCAATAGAAAATATGTCTGATATAATGTTGATAATGTCACTGAACTTTGATCCAGAACTACATGGCATTCTGGGGGATGTAGGCAGAACATCCTACATCAAGAGGATGTAAGATGTTCTGCCTACATCCTCCAGATGTAGGATGGGGTTATGTTCACACTGCAGCCTGAAGTGACCCAAATCTGATTTTTTCCCCCCCCTTTTGTCTGTATCTGATCTTTTCATGACTGTCTGAACAACACAGATTAGATTTTTACAAATGTGACTCCACTGTCAGTTGGATATGTGTTAATAAGTCCGATCACTATCTGATCTTTTCAAATGTGACCTGTGTCTGTATGGCCAGGTTGCATTCATCCAGCCTGTATGTCACTAATACTCAACAAACTTCACTATTCTGCGTCCTGATGCGCGGAGACAGGAAGAAAAACAGCAACCATGGTGGGGATTAAGTTGTCAATGTACTGGCTCCAGTTGGACAACAACTTTAAAATAGGAAAACATGTTTGCATCCGCAAACACTTAGCAGCTCCGTCCTCTACTGCACATGAAGAAACTTTAAGCTTATTTGCAGTTCACACAGGAGATAACAGGCATGGATGTTTTTTGAGAACGACCATGCAAAAAAAAAAAAAAAAATCAGATTTCACAAAAAAAATCAGAATTGAGCCTGCAGTGCGAGCGAAGCCTAAGAAAGGTTTGTGAGATCGTATGACTGACTCAGTCAATGGTTAGCTAGCCACCACGTGATGAGCAACATGCGCAGCAGCAGTTTCATGTTGCCTCGAACGTACACTTCACTCCTTGGTGGTCTGCGTGTACTTGAAGCAGACTCAATGCAGACGTCTGTTGGACACATCCCGCAAAGGTATATTTTCAGAACCACATACATATACTCAGTGACGTACTGACTTGCATAGGAAAATGCTGTGCAAGAAACTGCAATCACATCGAACTGTTCAGTATGCAACGCTAAGCTGATAATGTTGAGAGTCAAGGCAGCCAGACTCAAGGATGCGCAGCGTGACTGCCACTCTCTCTGTGCAGCACTGACACCAGGCTGCCCTGGTGGAGAAGAAACAGGGCTAGGCGCCCAACTAGGTCATCATGAGGGAGCACTTTCAAGTTTTGCCACCATGCTCTATAACTACTTAAAAATAAAAAAGAACAGGGTGGAGTGAAAGGAGAAAATGAGTTACCAGCTTAAGAGAAAATTGTGTATAAAACAGAAAAGGTCACATTACTAGTTTGGCAATATTTGGATATTTAAAGCAAGAAAATAATATATAATTATCGATAGCCACTGATATGAAATAATTTATTTTCAGCCATATCATTCAGCCTTATTATATCCATAGGATACAAAGTTATTAGCAGACGATAAACATACCCTTTGCTAAATTTGTTTCTGTTTTCTCTGTTAGTAAAGATTGTTCACATTTACCTCAACAGTTGGGGGCACTAAGTCCACCAAAAGTGCAGCAGACTTCTAGACTTAGCAACAGACTGTCAATTCTCCAACAGAATAGAAGACCAGATCTTCTGGCTGTTTGGATATTATTCCTGCAGGCTCATGATCAACCAATCAAGCAGACTGACACAAACAACCACCCTCTACAACTTCTCCACTCTCCCCCACTAACGTAACCTATGAAAGTGTAGACAGTGAATATATTTATAGTATAACATTTTATGTCAACGATATGAGTATTTTTAGTTTGAACAATTTTAGATTGCCAAACTCAGGTTTGTCTGGCTACCTGTTAGCCTCCAACTGCTTTTCTGCAATGCCCACATTACACCTTTCCAATACAGACAAGGGAATTATTATTGATAACTTCATACCGTTTGCCTTTCAAAAGTTCCAACTATCCCTCTAATAAAGAAATGGTTCTTGAAGGAAGTGCTACTAATGAACTGAAATAAAAAATGTGACCACCAAAGCTACCCTATTTAATTATGTTGACTATTTGATCATTTGCCTGTTTGCCTTTCCTAGTAAAAAACAATAAAAAAAATTATGTCCGACCTGAATGCATCACTCCGTGCTCACGTGGCCACATGTCACCCATCATACAAGTAATAAACGACTCGACATAAAGTGGTGTTAAACAAACGTCACGCCTGAGAGGCAGGTTGTTCCCCGGGTTCAAACACCTCAGTGATTTGGTGCAAAGCTACTGACACAGTGACTGCAGCGTCATGGTCAACCTTTAAGGTCACTAATGTGCTGGGAGCCGGGTTTGCTTATTCCTGCACACCAGATGTTAATGGAGGGCTCCAGTGAAGTTCAAGTGCCAAAAAGCGAAAGCTGCTGCTGAACGCGGAAATACACACAATATCTAACTGCAACACAAATATAAGTGAGTGAGGACATGCTGGAAGTGTTAGTATGAACTAGCGGATTTACGAAGTGAACGTTTAAGGGCCCAAAACCCCGACTCTATCAAGTATAAAGAAAAAAAGCTAATCCGGTTCGTTACCCTATGGAACTCCGTGTTAAATCCATATATTTTTAACTCTCTTTCTTTAGTAGACATGTAGCGAGTTTTACAAACAACTTTGGTTAAAATAAAGGATTTTTACGAACAGCTATATCATTCGGCGTCTTCAAAACAAGCCAAAGCTTGCAAAAACATACTATTTTTTTACAAAATATCTCTTTACTCTAGGTATAACACAGGGATAACAACTTGCCGTCTTAGCAGCGTTAACATACATTAATGTTGAAATAATCCTCTCATAATCCGTGCAATTTAAAAATAATTTCTAACCCGAACTGTCACAGATGATTAATGACTGCTCATAAGAAAATAAACATACGTATATAGATATGCACTTTTTAGTACAAGCAAGATAGGGTTAAATTTCAGACATTTTGAATGTAATTCCACGGGACATAAAGATGTTTAACCTTACTGAAAGCATTTAGCCTAGAAAAAAAACATTCAGTCCATGTGGCTGGTATATATATTTAAAATGTCCCTTTCAAAAGAAGCTGTCATTGGCTAAATAGTCATAAAAAGCCCCACTCCCCCTTAAAAAGCGAAACGTACCGCATATGCACCACGAAGCTTGTATCCAGAAACGAGTCGGTGTCCTACTGGCCGTGCATTCCTCCTCAGCTGGATCCAGTGTTGCTCTCCGTGGGCCAAGCTGAACGGGACACAGCGCCAGGCTCTAACCTGAAATGACCCGTGCCAGTGCAAATCAGGCGAGGGGCTACACCCGCGCGCGTGTGCCTGCGCGCTGCGGAACGTGTGCGCGACTACCACGGTCCGTGACGGCTGAGAACTTGAACATGGAGCCGAAAACAAGTCATGAAGAAATTACAAAAAGAGGAAGAAAAACACGAGACGGCAATAAGACTGAAAGCTGTAGCACAAGAAGTTGGCGCTGCGGGGAATCAGAGAGCCGGTTCAAGGGCAGGAACAAAGCCTCGCCCTAATTACAAACTCCAAAGTTTTTTTTTTTCCTTCTCTATAACGGTTGGTAACAGTAAGACTATTTGACTGGTTACATCCGGGTTAGGATCTTATGAAATAAAAAATATGTCTCAGTATTGTTGGACTTATATACTCTTTATGGTTCTGACTTGTTTACAGATTTCAAACAATTGGAGGATTGTTTTAAGGCTCCAATAGAACATAATTTTTTTTTTTTTTTAAGTGTTCAGATTATTCCATTGTCGAAGAAAAAAAGAGATCCAAACTTGGATGTAACAATATATGAAATAGTAATTATCCCCTAATCCTAATAACTGGTTGTTCCACTCTTGGCAGCAACAACTGCCATCAAGTGTTATAACTGGTAATAAGTCTTTCCCATTACTGTGTGGAGGAATTTAGTAGTAATAATCTTAATTCAGATACATTGAAAGACAAATCATTTTGTAGTCCCTTCTCCACAGGCTTGGCTTTAACCAGATCTGCCACAGTCAGCACTGGTCAGATTTGTAGATCCTGCCCAATTCTAACTTCCTCCTCCACATTTCAACCATTCTAGATGTAGTACAAGCCAGACCAAGCTGATTATGAGTACCATTCTCCTTGGAACTGATTTGCTGCAGCCCTTACAACAGAGAGAAAGAAGACTGTAGATGTTAGATTATGTGGTAGTTCACACGTCTAAGCAAAACCTTCCTAGAACGGTTGCAAATTGCTCAAAGTGGTTCTGCCAAGCTTCTGTCAAAACCCCACGTCCCAAATCTTAACACGCAGCTCCAATAGCGATGGAATTGCAGTGACTTTCGATTTATTTTAGAGAAATGTAATATTCTTTTCGACCTGGAGAACTCTTTTTGGACAGGCACCAGACTCTATCAAACGGGGTATGTGCATGTGTGTAATAATAATAATGATAATACATCTTATTTGTATTGCACCTTTCAAAACAGAATTGCAAAGTCCTTTTACATTACATTGTCAAATTAAAACACACAAAATAAACATGCAGAGAATCAACAGTTAAAAGCCAACCTATAGTTTTTAAGGTAGATGTAAAGCAGGACATTGAAGAGGCTTGTCTAATTGTAAGTGGCAGGGCATTCCATAGAAGAGACGATCTGACCATAAAAACTCGATAACCTTTGGTTGATTACCTCTCTCGGCACAGAGAGTTTCTAGAGGGGTCAGATGACTTAAGAGGTTGGTGATGAGGAGGGTGTTAAAAGGAGTGAGCAGCTCAGAAATATAAGATGGAGCAAACTCATTAATTGATTTAAAAACTAACTTTAAAATCTTGAAATCAACTCTGAACATTACAGGTAACCAGTGTAAAAAGGCGAGGATTGAAGTACCTTGTACTCATATGACATCAGTTAAAGATGGAACTGACAGCCATCTTGGCTGACTTTTCTTTTTGTTGGTTTTGAAACCATCAATCGTCTATGCTTTATGCTGCGCTTGCCCCCTAAGCTGGCATGAATCACTTCCGGTTCAGATTTGTAGGAACTATGGATTCTAGACATCATTATTGATATAAATTTGTTATAAAAGTATTACTGATTGCACTTTAAAAATTAGGTAACTTTATGTTATTAAAGGTAAAGTTTAAACAGTAATGATTTATTGGTTAATGTCAAGTTGTCATAAAGACATTTTGAATAATGTCAACTTTGTATTAAAAGTGTCATTATTTACCAAATGACGCTTTATGACAACAGTCATAACTATTCATGAAGACTTATTGATGTTCATGACAGGTGTTATGTCATGTTTATGACAGTGTCATGACAGTCTTATTCAACCCCCTTCAAATAAAGTGTTACCATAAGGCCAGTATGGAGGTTATGTCATGTCTCCTTTGAGTTCTTGTTAAATCATGAACAAGCTGCAGGTGCAACAGCAGTGACTGTCCAAAGTGAGTTACAGTAATCTAGATGAGATGAAATAAAAGCATGGATCATTGTTTCAAAATCCTCTAGAAGGAAGAAATTTCTCTGTTGCCAATTGGCCTAAATGATAAAAACTTGTCATCACCTCTCTAATTTATTTGTCCAATTTAAAATCACTTCCCACCTTACAACAAAGATCAGCAATGATCTCTCACTATGAACAAGTTCACCAAACTGTGAAAGGGTAGATATTAAACTGCTGTGCTGTAAACATAGAACAGATTCTTTAAAAGTCATTACAGCATTTTCCTGTAATGAACTGCTTCAGTGAAATATTCTTTTAAGCTTGGCATACTCTGTAAGATTAAAGTCATAAGAATACTGCCATTTGTTCACACCGTTGCCGTATGTCAGCACAAACTATAGGCTTTGAAGATGAGAGTAGGTCTGTGGATCTTTTTAACAAAGTTGAAAATTTTATTCTAAAAAAACATTAAAAGCTACATTTTGGCAATGACTTTCAGAATAAATAAGAGCATCTCACTGTAATGACCTTATCACTACCTAATACCACATCAGACATGAAATCTGAGAACTGATCTAAAAGTAGAGTAAGGGCCTGTTGATCTATACAAAACAACAATCAGAAGTTTTAGCACATAGCAGTTTGGATGTCAAAAACCAAAGGTCAGATATTTAAAATCATTAGAACTATGATTTTAAATATGTGTATGAACATAGCCTTTGGTTCCCTTGTTTTATCAGGGGTGGATAATCCTGGTCCTCTAGGGTCGGTGTCCTGCAACTCTTAAATGTCTCCCTGGTCCAACACACTTGAATCCAGTAGCTGAATCACCTCCTAAATGCAGTCAAGTTCTCCAGAGTCCTGCTAACGACCTCATTATTTGATTCAGGTGTGTTGAAGTAGAGATACATCTAAAAGTTGCAGGAGACCGGCCCTCAAAGCCTGGAGTTGCCCACCCCTGTGTGATTCACCCAATTTGTTATTTTATTATAGATTTGTCACAGATTTTGGGAAACCTTTTGAATATGTATGTATACACTGGTTTTGTTGATGCCTAATATACTATTGACATATTTAATGACATGAGACATTTCTGCCACTAGGTGAACTTCCTAAAACCAGAATGATGTCTAGAATAACTGAGAGGAACCGAACCACCCAACAAGAGGGCTTTTGGCTGGAATAATGGAAGGGATTCCAAATCTCCTTCACGTCAGTAAATCAAAACCACTTTGGTAAAATATACTGGTTGTTTCCAGTCACTGTTGTCTAAAATTTGGAACAAATACAAAAAGGCTGTAAGAGGGAAACATGTCAATAGAGAAGACATCAGGAGCTTCACAGAACTCAATCAATCAAAAGAAAAAAAAAAGAAACTGGCACGTAAATCATTTCTCTTTCTGTGGTGCGGAGAAGTCAAGTTTTAACATCACTTATAAATACATTATCTCATGATGTTGATTTATCTGACAATCTTATTTTAACTTTGATGTTTAGCACATTATTTGTAATTTGGATGTTCTCCATAACTTCCTGATGATATAACTGATGATCTGTGAGAGATGATAGATGGTAACATGGGTCCACAGGCTGAAACAAGTGGTGACTGCATCATGATCATCTTCTGAATTTATTATTTTTTATTTCACTTATTTCTGCACACTCAATTGAAAGCAGTTCTGCAGCCATGTTGGATTGATGGGTGGAGTGACCCATCATCTGGGAAATCATGTTGGATGATGTGTTTCTTTTACAGGTCTTAGTTATATGCATAGTTAATAGATGAACATTCTGATCCATGATCTGCTTCTTTGTATGTTTTTTCTTGTATTTGTTGCAGAATTATCTGGAAACGTGAAGTTCTCTACATAGGGGTCCCTCTGATGAACAAAGTTAATAGAGTTGAATCTGACCAGAATAAATCAAAAATTAAAGAGGAGAAAACAAAGAAAATATCTGACTGTAGCATTTTGTTTTGTAGTGGTGAACTTTATGTTCCAACAATTAAGACTGATTTACATCTTTGTCTGACCAGGTGTTTTAATGCATAATTTATCATGTAATATAAATAACTCATATCATAGGCCACACCCTCTGAAACAAATGTAAGACATGTGCCGTTATGTGACCACATGCTGAGTGGTGCTTAGCATTTGTTAGTCATCAGATGTGTTTGCTTTCAGCCTGTCTCCCATGCTGCCTCAGTCCAGTGTTCTTCTGATCCATCCCAGGTTTTTGTTGTCATCTTCTTTCTGTCCTGTTGTCTCTCTCTCCATCTGTTTAAGACAAACCTCAAACCTTAAAGGTCTTGCTTCTGCTTTCATCAACTCCATCTTGCCCACCAGACATTGTGGGAGACGTTAGTGGGAGAGGAAACCAGGATACCAGGTAGTGTGGTTTCATCTTTGAGAATTTTGAGAGATAATTCTCTTCATAATTTTTTTTGTCTTGGGTCATTAGAACATAAAGACCTCTAATTTTATCTCCAACATTCATCATTTGAAAACAAAGATCTGCAAAGAGCCTGAAAAGCCTTTGGCTCAGTTTCTGCCTCTAAAGTGAAGCAGCATGAAGGTTTTACATGCTAAATTTTATATTTCAAAGTATAATCACATCTTTCTAAGGCTAGAGTAATTGTTCCTTTCAAAAGATCAAGAATTAGATTAATGTGTTCTGTGTCCACCAGACGCCGGCTTCAGAAGGCATTCTTCCCGTTCTTATGGTCTGTCTGAAGTGCCGTCCAGCCATGGTGAAAATAAACAGTGATGCTCTGGCAGCTGACCCGGTGAACCCGTCTTTCTCTGATCTCTTCCACCTATAAATAAAGTATCTGTGTGCAGCTGAGTGCCCACTCCCTCCAGCTACTGGGGCATTTAGTTCTGGCAACTGTCAAGTAATGTTACAATCAACAACAAGAAACCAGTGAACACACACAGATACACGAAGACACACAGACACATGAACACACACTTACACACGCACACAGAGAGCTCGTTGGAAGATTAGCATGTTGGTGAACAGGGACTAAGACCTGAGGAGGGTTTGGGACCAATGCTGAGTACTTTGGCTGCTGTGACATCACTGAGCTTAAGCAAATGCTGAGTCATAAAAATGGAAAGCAGAATGTTATAAAAAAACAACAAAAGGAGAACAGAACAATACATAGAAGTCAAATATGTGTGGTGGTTACAGATGAAAATGTCCACTAATATCCTTAGCTAAGTTACTCCTCATTTAAAAAGCCCTCCAAAAAATAAAAGTTTGAAAACACAGAAGCTTAAGTTATAGTTCCAGACAGAATTTCTTACATATTAATTTCTTACTAGGGAGAGTTTTCTGTAAAATCAATAATTTTGAGCTTTTTATGATATTCTAATGTTGTTCCCTCGTCAAAAACATACTTATAATGTTGCTTTCAGGCAACCGTTCAAAACACCTGGGTGGACCTAGCACCGCCTTTGAGACGCAACTCTTCCTTGAAGTTGCAGTTCCCCAACAACCGAGCTTCTGGCTCACAAATCACCCTCCCTAACTCAGCTCCTTCAGACTAGCCTGCAGCAATTAACAAACACCTGGTGGAACTGTGCATCTGCTGTTCATAGTCTATACAAGACATTCCAATTGTTACTGTATGCTGTGTAAGTAATATTGAACTGCCATAACAAAAACATTTTGAAGTTAGAAAATGAAGACAATGCTGACCTCGTTGAAGCTGCTAAAAGTATTATCAGCTGATTTCTCATGTCTGATGGAGAGACAGACCCAGAACTGGAGAAAAGACCAAACAGGTCAGAAGTTTTCACATTACTGCACTTTATCTGAGGGTTTTTCTCAAACCCAGCAGCTGTTCGTGGCCCCCAGACCTCCAGGGCACCTATAAACGCTTGACTTTTAACACAGATCATAGATCTAAAATTTTAGCATTTGTTTATTGATAATGTCAATGTTATTAAATTTGATTTCATTGTTTTAGCAGAGATTAAATATTAAATTATGCATTTAGTAGTATTTTAGTATATTTAATTAGGAAGTAAAAGTGCAAAGAATTGTCGTCATAGTTTGATTGTTGTGTTACCATGGCTACAATTTAATGGCATCAGTAGTTGTTGTGTTGAAGTTCAGTTTCTTCATTAATACATATCAGCAAATAATAATGGGCAATTATCAATGATTGTTTTTTAACTCAGCCAATTAACCTAGGCCCCCTCTTCCAGATTTCACCAAAACTACATTTAATGTTCTTAGTAGGAAGAGGGACCCTGGTAGCCCCAACAGCTCTGATAGCCCCTGTAGTCCTGGTGCCCATTCCCTCCACCAGGACTACAGTAGTTGTAGCTCCTCATACAAACTACTTCTCAGTGCAAAACACTTGAGAGGGGTTGCAAATGGCTTTATACAGCGGTGCCCTGGTTTAACACACCTGGATCAAATAATGGCTCATTAGAGGCCTAAGAAGAACATTGACTTGGTGAAAAGGTTGTTACTACCAGCAGGGAGAAAACTAAAACATGCAGGATGCCGGCCCTCCAGGACCAACTTTGGGCACCCCTGGCTTAATGGATCAGCAATGTTGTGATGATGTGCTGAAGGGGGAAAGGACAGGAGCTTCTTAAAGAGGCAGAGGCCCATTTCCATGGCTTGAAATTGTGAAATCAAATGACATTTCAGTCATGTTTGACATATGTAGCATTTGTTGTGCTTGCTTGGTGAGAGCGAGTATTTAGACACCTCCCAATGGTTGCCGTGGCAGATTAAAGGATTTCTCAAACATACATGAAAGCATCAGAGCTACACTCCAGGTAACATGATGTAAAGCTCAAAAAGCATAACACCCCTAACCAGCTGTATGGGGACCATGAGTGAAAAATGACAGCTATACAGTGTCTTATGACTCAAGCCTACTGATTGCCAGAACCGGCTGCAGGTGTGCCAGTCTCACAAAGATCCTGTCAGAAGACAGAGCAGTCACACAAAAAACTCAGGAGTCTAACACTTAGCTCCATGAAAAATGTAGTTATGGCTCTGCTCTGCTGTCAACGGTACACTGACAAGGAAAAGTGGAGCCACTGAGCTGCTCAACTTTCTCCAGGTGATGTTTCAACATACAAGGTTAAAGTCCAATTAGGTCTGCATGAATAAAATGTCTGCTGACATTGGAGAGGAGGTTAGAGTCAAACCTCAAGTTTCTATGTCATCCTATGGTTTTAATCCTATGGAAAGACTCTTCATGGTTGAACTTTTCTATGCCTCTCTCTGCTCAGGACAGATATTTCTCATTTTGGCACCATGCCTTGGACTCACCCTGACCATAAATCCAGCGTCAGGAATTTCCACAAAGTGCTCCAAGTTGAGCTCCAGACCTCACAGCCTGCCTGCCTGCTCTCCCTGGCCATCTACACCTCTCCTCCAGTGACACACCAGGCTCCAGGTCCCACTCCCCTCACCTCCCCCTGACTCTTTTCTCACCTCGGACAAAGTAAGACCTCCCACAGATTTAACCTTGATCAGCTTTGTTTCCTGCCTCCTCCTGAGTCCCCAAACACCTTCAACCTCTTTATTTGTAAGTAAATCACAACCAACTGTTTCCTCCATGTCCCTGCATTGTATCTGCATGTGGGTGAGAAAACTTTAAAACTGAATCAATAAAATATTTTTGAATTTGTATTTGAACTACCTCAAAACATGACACTGAGGTAGAAACTTTCTTTCAGATTAAAGGTCCAACCAAAAAAAAACAAAACAAGAACTAAATAAGATATAACCAAACAGACACACATATCCATAGCCATATTATATATAAAAAACAGGATTATACAAAATTTATCATAAAGTCACCAACTGTCACAGTGTCTCCACAACAGTGAATGGTATCTTAACCATGGGTTTACTATGGCCATATTAATTTTATTTTTAGATTAATTTAAACAATGTATAAACTATAACATCAGATTTCTTAGCACGACCTGTAGAGTTGTGCCGCCACATAAACATTTGACTTGCACTGTCCCATCTGGTCTTTTCAGTACTCTCATTGTAGCAACCTGAAGTCTTCTCACAGTAACAAGTTCCCTTTTTATTGTCTGTTCACAAGTGTGCAGTATACAGAGGCACACAATATGTTTGTCATGGTCTGGCTCTTAAACCATAACAAATAAAAGGGTAGCCATACATGGGCTAACATCAAAGGGAATTTATTTAATAAAAATCATAACTGATGGGGGAGAGAGTGGCAGGGAGACAGAAAGAATGAGCTGCTTAGTCAGAGAAAGTGGTGCATCTTAAGGTGGATCTGACGTCATCTGAAACACTGGCCAGCTGCCTCAAATTCCAATCAGCATCAATTAAGGAGTCCAAAACATGGATGTTAGAGACCCACAGGAAAAGACCTTGGGCCGTAACAGCTTCATAAGGAATTTTTTTTTGCCTTGTTCAAGGAAAAACTGAATTTCCATGAATGTTAGCCTGAGCTTACAACATATGAGACTGCCTGCCAATATCATCATCATCATCATCATCATCTATTCAATTATTATGTAATAAAATGACCAAGATATATAATTTTCTTAATTCTTGGACAATATGAATTCTAGAAATCTAAAACATTTATTCTCTTTGATCGACAGATCAAAAAAGCACTGTCACAAGCATTATACTTAATATCATGCTCTACACCAGTGTTTCCCAACCCTGGTTCTGACCTGTATGTTTCAGATGTTTACCTGCTTCAGCAAAACCCCATTCAGAATATTACAATTCAGCAAAACCCCAGTAATCAAGTAATCAGACATCCATTGAAATCAGGTGTGCTGAAACAGGGAAATACTAAAAACATGCAGGGCAGTGTGCCTTAAGGACCAGGCTGGAAAACACTGCTGTACACCATGGTACATATATTCACTGTTGCAAATGGGGATGATACCTCACAGCCCCAAATTTATCAGCACAGTCTGGTGAGATTATACTTAATGATACTTTTGGGTAAATTATTTCATTTGAAGGCTTAAAGAGGCTTCTGGATTAAAAAAAAAAAAAAAAAAGTTTAGTTTTTATAAGTACAATTTTAAGGGGAAAAAATTTGGGGGGAGGATGGGACTCAAACCTCCTGTAGGGGAGGTAGTAGCCTCCCTTTGCCTCCCTGTAGATTTACTCCTAATTTAAAATAAACCAGCCTGAGAAAGTGTGCTAGACAGAAGACAGTGAAACTCATCTTTACCAGAATTTCAAATATTACTTGAATCCTACAGGTGATAGGGTGCAAGCAACTGTGTTTCCATTACAAATGTGCACCAGTCTTTGCCTATATTCTGCTAATGTAAAAAAAAATCAAGTTTGCAGTTACGGTGTTTCCATTAAATGAGAAATTAAATTAAAATCACACCTGAAGAACCTTGTTCACATGATAGGTCATAGGTCACCAAGGCAAAGGTCACATGAGATATATTCATTATTCATTCATGATTTTATCATTTATCAGCCAATCATAGGAGATGTCGGTGTCATATTCAGGCATTGGAGCAACAAGCCCCGCCTACTTGGGAGCGGTTACATATGCAGCGTTTTGGGTAAATTGTAATTGGTGATTTTACAGAAGAGTTATGGATTCAACATGTTGGAATGACACACAACTTTTTATGAACTGTGATGCTGTGAGAGCTCTGCTGGAGCCAGCTGAAAAAAAAAACAAAACAAAAAAAAAACAAAACAAAACAAAAAAAAAACCAGGAAAAAAAAAAACATAACTTTCCTACTACTTACTACTTCCTGTTGTCTTTGCAGTTTGTCAAAACAATGTTTTATCAATTTTTTTTAAATTGGTGTGTTTCCACTAAGCATATTTATTATTATTTTTGTAATCTCAGTTTGTGCAATTTTATGGTGAATAGAAGGACTGATCAAACTGCACAGCAAAACAAGGCTGCACAATGAAAACTCCCATTTCCTCTCAACAATCATCTGCAAGGAAAGCTCTTCATTCTAGAAAGAGCAATACAGGACAATAAACATTACACTTGGTCAAGATTTTCCATTTAAAGTCAAATATTAAACTGAAGGTGTTTTTCATAGGATCTGTGCCATACTTAATCAGTTACGTCTGAGACAGCAAGGGGCAGCAGCTGAGGTTAAGAAAAGATTTGCTGAACAGTCTGAATGGTAAGATGACACACTAAGCAAGGAGAGAGCAATGCAATACTCTGGAAATGATCTGTGTAGATGAGAAGATTATACATGAATGATACGGTTCATTGCTTATGTTCTTACTTTGCATTAGCAGCATGGAGGAAATGCAGAGAATTGGGGTGTGGTTACAGCAGGGGGAGGACAGAACATGGGGAGGAACAGGAGAGAGAGTGGAGGCTGACCGCATAGGGGAATCCTGTGGATGAAGGTAGACATTCTAGGTTTTGTGGGTTTGGTAGAAACATAGATTTTTGCAACATTATGGACCCACCTGGTGGTTCTGTAGAGATTTGCTAGTCCGTTTGTACTGTTGTGGAGAACAGACACCATTTTGCATCAAGATCACAAGAATCCTTTTAATCTGTTTGATGATTTTGCTCTATCCAAAAATATTTCAATAAATCGGTGGGCTAATATAGCTTTACAGTGACTTAGTGCTAATTTGTTGATCATATGAGCTTTTCTTTCCCTTCTATTTTCCATTATGAGCTTTTCACCATGAGACTCTAGGAACACCATGTGTTGTTTTGAACCTGGGTCTGCTCATGTGGAGTTTGAGACTCAGCCTTGGCACCTGTCCCAGTTATTTCCTTAATTGTTCCAAGTTCAAATGCAGAGGCTGTAAACATGCCTGAAACAAAAACCAGGGTGTTATCCAACAGTGACACTGTAACAGCTCCACAAGTTAGAGTTCTGCTTGTTAAGAACGATTTAAATCCAGACCCTCTTTATCTCCTGGTACAATTATATTCCTACACTCTCAAGGTTGAGCATAAGTGCTGATAATAGTGACTGGTTATCATTGTTATTCTTTCAGAAAACAACATTATTAAAAGAAGCATTAGTTTTATGTTTTTATCACATAGATTGAAAGTTTTGTGGTCCCAATGTGTAACAGAAAAAAAACACAGCCCACTGCTATCACCAAGTGGTCGTATGTCAGAACTGCAACTCTATTATGGGTAGAATAAAAGTGAAGATAAGAGTTCTATATTATTTTTGTTGCTCATTTCAGAAAGTCAAACTGATGCTTCATATCTATTAATTATACAAAATGATATATTCTGTTTATTTTTGTAATTTTGATGGTGATGGCTTACAGAAAATGAAAATCCAAAATTCAATGTTTCAGAAAATAGGAATACTGTGGAAAACTGAAATAGAGTAAACTCATGTTGTCACACCCTAACCAGCTTATTAACTTAAATCTGCTACAAAGGTTTCCTGAGCCTTTAAATGCTCTTAGTCTGGGTCAGTAGGACACAATCAAGGGGAAGACTGTTGACTGGACAGATGTTAAGAAAGTCAGTGACACCCAGAGAGAAATGCACAAAAGGTTGTTTCTCAGGAAACTATTTGTTCAGATTTCTCTTTCCAGTGATATTTGTAGAAAGTTGAGTGGAAGCAAAAAGTGTAGTAGGAAAAGCTGCACCAGCAACAGGGTGCTGTGGTGTATCACCCTGTTGCTGGACCTGTTGCTGGTCCAACAACAGGGAGAACCTCAGTCTTGAGGAGATTGTCAAGTGAAATCCATTCAACAATTTGGGGGATTTTCAGGAGGAGTGGACTGAAGTTTCCTAGGCAAGAGCAGGTGCTGTGTTGCTGCTTGTCGGACAAAGATTAAATCATATTTCTGGACAACATCAAAGAGGTAGGAGAAGTCCAATCAACTTGTAAAAGCTGAAATCACTACTTGGTAATTATTTATGCAGTTTGGGCTGCTGTCAACTAGGTATGACCATGTTTGCTTAAACAAGCTAATCAAAACACAGAAATAAAGACAAGTCACAAATATGATATACCAGGGGTCCTCAACTCCAGACCTAGAGAGTCTGTTGTAGTGTCCTACAACTTTTAATGTGTCACTGGTTCAACATGCTTCAGTCCACAATCTGAATGACCTCCTCAGTGCAGGCAGACCCTCCAGAATCCTGCTAGTGACTCAGAGACACATCTAAAACCTGCAAGAGGCCTGGATTTGAGGATCCCTGTGACAGACCGTCATCTGTTCCTCAGATTGTTTATTTTACTGCCATGAATCTATAAATTGTACGTTTCACTTTCTGAAATGAGAGACAAAAAAATAATTGAACTTTTCAGAGAATTCATTTTTTGAAATGTACCTGTAATGTTAGTGTTAACAAGCCCTTAAAACCAAGTGAAATGCTGCATTTACATCATGCTAATCAGTACTGGAAGAGATGGGACTTTTGTCTCTAGAGGCCTTTATGTCACTGCAGACAGGAAAGTGGGTTGTGAAGACAAAAACATGTGGCAAAGCTCAGTGGACCGGGACTCAAACCTTTGACAGCTGTGCTGAAGACTGAGGCCTCTGTATGGGTCGTGTGCTTTACCCCTTCGCACCCTGATCAGCGCTAAAAAGTGGCGCAATTTTATTTCAACTATACTACAGTGATGAGCACCTCCTTGCTTTTATTGTTGTGCATGTTGAAGTAACTCTTAAATAAAATGTATGCAAGAGTTATGCAGATTGCCTTTGTATAATTCTTCACAGAACAACTGCAATTTACCCTGAAATCAAAAGGGCTTATGAAAGTGTGCCACACTTTTAAGATTCTGTAGTTGTTTAAAATTTGGAAATAGTGTATCTTTTCCTGTGCATCAAGAGGTACACTGTAGAAGAGGAAGCCAGAGAATAAACAGGATGTTCTCCATAGCACCATCTGAAGTGTACTTTCTGTGGCAGGGTAATAAAATGAGATCAGAACCACTCAAAGCTATGACTGAACAACACTCAAGGAGCACATTGCAGAAAGAGGCATTACATGGCACCAATTCCCCTTGACTGCTGGAGCTGAAAGCTGACCACAAGCAATCTCCCAGAGCAGGTGTTAGACTGCACCACATCCTGGCATGATCCATACAAAGCTGACAGCTCTCCCTGAATGCCTGGCAGCGCTGATGAACCAGCTGTTCATCGATGGAAACAACCCAGAGTGGTTGACCCCAGACCGGACAGTGCTTGATCAGAAATGGGCCTTCTATCCAACTACCAACCAATGACAACGATGTGGGCCATATAATAGCTTCTGTTGGGCCTTATAGCAAAGATGATCAAGCATATGAGTCAATACATGATCGACATGTAAAAGGAAACCAGCAGTGCTACCAGAAGAGCCAAGAAACCATTTGACAGATCGGTCAGATAGGAATACAACACCAGACATACCAACCATGTCCCACCCGAATTAACTACAAGGAAGCCTATGACTCTTTCACATCAGACAAGACTCACAATCCAAGCAGTGCAGAAATGCCTCTAAAACAGTTCAACACGTATTTGCAGGGTAAATGATTCTAACAGATATGTGTTCATGTGAACCAATCACCAACCGTCTAGTGAGGCGGTGGTGATCGGTTTACACCACCAATCCAAACAAACTTCCCAAACTTCCCTAATCCTAGTTTTACTAGGATTCTACCCCTACTGGTGAGGCAGAATCCTAACTAGAATTCTGCCTCACCAGTAGGGGTAGAATCCTAGTTTAAACCAAGAGAATCCTAGTTTTGGTAAAACAAGGATTCTTCGCCTGCTGATGACAGAACTGCTTTGTTCATTGATCCAGAATTGTAAAAGTAACAGATCATTTATTTTCTCCTTGTTGCTGTAGTTCTTTGGTCTAGTAACTTTCTTTGTTTTTCCTCTTGAGCCTTATCAACACGTAGTTGGCATGCATTGAGGATTTTTATGTGATATTGGCATTTACAATATCTCAATCTGAGGTTTCTGAACATGAGAATGTTGCATCTTTAATGGAACCACCTCTGCTGTTTAACCACTAGAGGGAGGAGTTGTTCAAATTTCTATAACAGGATTCCCCCACACGATATCCAAGCCATTTTCAGGAGACTCTGCTGTGTTGTGTCATTATCTTTCCTGTGTTATTGTTTCCCATGCTGCCCTCAGTTTGACCTCCTCAGCAAACCCAGATGGATTGTAAACCCAGTGAGCTCACACCAGCGACTGCTGACAGAGATAAGAAATCACACTCCATAGGCCCAGCCCCGACAATCATCCATCTGCAAAGAGAGGTGTTGTTCTCAGCAGAAAGGTTTAAACAATATTATTTACCTGGATCATTGTGGAAGGTGAGCAAAGAGCTCAGGTAAAGCTAAAAGGATCTCAGAGGGGAAGGAAATGGAAGATCCGCCTGAATCTGATGCTGAATGAGGAATGTGGACGGTTCAGAAAAACTACCTCTGTCTTTTCAGGTTTATCTGCAAAGGTTCATTCAAGGATCACAGCTAAACAGCTTTTCCCTTGACCCGTCCTGCCAGCCATCGCTCATTACAACAGAAATTCACAAGATGCCGTGATCATTTCTGTGTGATCAAGTTTAAAGGGAATTTTTTTTTCCTCTTTATTTGATATTCAGAACTGAATTCTCGGAAACAAAAGAGGGAGACAGAAATCTTACATTTTTATCAAGAGAAGTTCTGAGGAATGGAAAATTGAACACGATCAATGACAACTGTTTAAAAGGAAGAGCGAGAGCATCTTGGTCTGCAGGAACTGAGGTGGCTGTGTTTGTAGAAACAATCAAAGTTCACGTCATGGCAAGTTCAGACAAACGAGCTGTCCCAAAGACCCAGATCTCAATTCTCCTTTTCTGAAGAGGTCATCCATGGCCTTCAGTATCAGATCTGAACATGATACAGATTTTATGTGGTTATTTGTTTAACACTGTCAGCCCAGACATCTGGGAGAAAGAACACACTATCACATATTGAACTGTCCAGCATATACAGATGGTTTAATTTACTTCTGGTAAACTGACTCAACTTTGATAACTTGGCACAAACAAGAGTATCTGAAGATAGATCAGAGCAGACCTACTGATTAAACAGCTCCTAAAACAATAAACCTGGAACGGTAATGAAGACCTAAGTCATTGCCTAGTTAACTTTATTAGAAGAAAAAGATCAATCTGGACATTCTTTAATTATACATTTGGTGAATATTTTGTCTAGATTGTGTATTATTTGAGTTTTGTAGTTCTTTAGGATACTTAAATACTATTAGGCTCAACTGTTTGTAGCCTGTTTTATTTCCACATCAAGGGACAAAACAAAACCAGATAGATAAGAGAGTCCTACAGATAACTAGCTGATGGTTAATCACAATTGTGTATTAATTTTCAGCAAATGTGATGCAAGTTTGTTTTTTACATCTATGTATCTATTTCCAATTGGAAGCGACCATTTTCTTAAAGACCTTACTTTTTTCTTATTTCAAGAGAGTCTTTCTACAACATGTATGACAGTTATTTTATTCTATTTTTAACAATTATTTTTATTAATAGAAATTTATTTTACATCAAAGTACAAAACACATGGTGCTGTACATTATATTAATGAAAACAATAACACAAAACAAACAGAATGACTATTTTATAATATGCTGAATAAAAAACAATATAACATTTTAACATTTTTAGTGTCAGCTGTATTAAATACTGAATAAATATATACAAAAATGTGGTTTTCTCATATGATTATAAATATTGTTATATTTTATCTACAAAATATAACAATGCAGGAACCTATTAGGTTTTATAATATTAAAAAAGTAAAAGAATTACACATGTGAAACACTTAATTCCCCATGAACAGAGATGTAAAATGATAGAGTAACATTTAAGTTAAGGATGAAGCTCTTTGTTGTCCAGCAGGTCCCAACAATCAGTGTGAGAGCGACTACAGTTCAGCTGCCTTTTAATTACAGTGCCTCTAAACAGGTGGTTATGTTTGCTATCAAAAAATAAAAAGTTAAAACCTGGCCCCATGAAATGCATAAACCCCCGACAGCCTTCACCATGCTCATTAGCATGCTGTATTTCTTTAATCATGTTACAATCTTTCTGCATTATCTCCTCCAGTTTTCTGTCATCACATCCTCGCCTTCATAGCAAATCAATCAGTTTTGGTTGAGAAGTTGATGCTGCTAATTAGCCAGAGTCTTCATGACAGGCTCTGCTATCAGGATGAAGCTTCACCATAGCAGAGAGCAAAGGGGGTGGAGGGTGAGCAACAGGGCCTTAGTGCTGATTGACAGCACTAAGACCCTCCTCCTGGTTGTTTGGTTGTTTCTAGTTATCGTTGTGATCACTGGGAGAAGACAGAGGAATTAATTTTTTTCCACAGATTATCTGTATCATTCCGTACTTTCATGACAGTGACATTTTTAACAAACGTTAAAAAAAAAAAAAAAAAATCATAAAAGTTACAAACCGCAGTTTTAAGGAGCCTGTCCAATACATTCCAAAACCAAACCACATAAAGAACATTTTGAGTCCCACAGGGGACTTCGTTTGGATCGTTTCTCTTTCCTGTTCTGGATTAATTAATGATTAAATATTAAATATGATTATTTCTCACTTAAGGGTGAACAGCTTAAGCATGAGCAGCAGTGCCATCATCTGGATAGAGGCCACACCATAACACAAAAAGAAGATCCATCTAAGTTATTAGTCAAATGAATGGAATACAATTTACTCCAACAAAAGCATTATTTGACAATTAATCATAAATTGATTATTTGTATGTATCCCTAATTTAAAGGCAATTTTCAAATTGCCTTTAAAGATTTAATCTGGTTTGATGTTTTTATGCTACACAAGCTGTTATGTGATGCTAAAGTCCAGAAGTGGATTTTTCTTACAACTCGTGAATTTTCTCCAGTGTTGGGTCAGCTTCTCTGTGTCTCTGAGTACTTAGTGCTAACAGAGTGAGGAGGAGTGTGAGAATAATTGAGTGTCAGAGCTGCAAGAATAAAGGCAGACTGGTAATCGTCTGGCTCAGCAGCAAATAGAAGCGATAAGGAGCACTCAGTTGATATGGTGTCAAAAAGAGGAGTTTCCTTCCTCCTTCCTGCCATCACTCTTCTCTTTCTCTGACTGTCTGCTGAGGAAGACACAGATAATATCTTCAGGAAGAAGAATGCCCACTCAGCCCTTAGTGCTGATAACATCATAATCTTTTTCCGGCTGAATGAGAAGAGTGTGGCATGGACTACATTAGGATGTCACAAGGTAGCAGTATAATGGCTGGCCTGTCTGCTCATCTTGCAGCACAAAGAAAACAACTGTTTGAAGTAGAGTTGAGCGATTGGATCTAAAATATCAACATCACGTCAGTATCAGTATCAGTATCAGATTGATACTAATGTGATAAGAATAATGTTTTAGTTTCAGGTTCCCTCTTGAAATTTCATTTTATTTTGAATTGTAGTTTCTCAACCTTATAACATATCTTGTTTTGATTTGTTCTCAAATGAAACGTTTTTGCACTTTGTTTACTTAGGAAAATGCACACAATATATGTTATTTTATAAACGTATTTTGTAGATAGCTATAAACTTCATCTGAATTCTGTCCTAGATTTGAATAAAAATAATTCTAAGAAAACAATGAACCTAACAACAGGAGTTTGATGATACATCAATCTTAAATGAAAAGTATTGGTATCAATATCGGCGTTACTGGCCTGATATTTACATGGCATCAGTCTCCAGCTCAAGACTTTTGCTCGCCCCCAATCAGTCTTCAGCGGCGGATGAGCAGCGCTTTACGCGCGTGCGTGTGAGTGTGTGTATATTCTGGTGTCACGCGGTTAACGGTGTCAGTTTAACTCTCGCTCCCATCACGCTGGGTGAGACCCTTTAGTCGCCACACTGCGGTAATGCGCCCGTTAGGAATACAATCTCCGGCTTTGAGCTGCGGCTGCGGCTCGGTCCGCCTGTAACTGAAGGACTTCACCTCTGCCTCGGCTGCCTGCATGGGAGGACCTAACAGCTGCTCTCCTGTCCTCTCCACTCGCTCTCATGCTGGGGAGGAAAAAAGATTTGTCTCCCGAAAACTAACCTCCGAAAACGACGCACGTCTCAAACAAGGACGTCAAGACCAAGTCGCGGGTAAGTTTTCTGCATGCTTTCAGATGTTTACGAAATTCTGCCGTCAGTTGTAGCATTATTGATGTGTGCAATTTAGAAAAAAAAAAAAAAAACCTTCAGAAAGTTGTGTAAAATCTGCAGAAGGTGAGAATGAGATAATAAAGAGTGGTTCCATACATTCTGGCGTTTTAGGTGAGTGTTGGTGGAAATGAATCAGTGAGGATGGAGCAGTAGATCAGTTGATTGTTGTGGCTGTTTGTGATGACACCTGGCAGGCTACCTGTTGCAGCCCAGAGCTGACCAGCATGCCAGCTGTTGTCAGGTATCGATGCTTCTTTTATTCTTGTAGAATCCAGACTAGCAGATCTGACACCATCCAGCTCAGAGCATCTCATTGTGGTGGACACATTCTTATTCCTCAAATTGTAAATAGTTTAATTTAAATAAAAAAAAAATGCATTCCTGTCAGCTGCAGCTGTGAAGGTACAGCTGCATTATTAGTCAGTCCACAAGCTGTAAGATGCACAAACAGAGAGGACAACAAGAGACAAGCACTGAGTGTTTGAGGTCTTCTTCCTCATGCTGCTGGAGGGACTCTGAAGTCTACCTGAGAGACAGAGCCGACCCCCCTCCACCCCCCACCTCCTGCAGCCTCTTCCTTCTCAAAGCTCATTTCCCATGCTTTTCATGCCCGCAGTTTAAACCCCTTTGATGTTTTCTCACTCTGAACCCTGCACAGTGAAAGAGCTCCCTGGTATGTAAATGTTCTCTGATTGACTCCTGAGTCTTTTTAATTAACCCACTTGTATGCACGCTGCAGCTTTGTCCTCTGTGAAATGCCATCAGGGCTGGAGGTGGAGCCGTGATGGAAGAACATGCTGTCAGTGGGATCTTCAAAGTTAGCGGCAGGTTGTGTTTCAGATGATGCCCGGTTTGATATTTTCTGTGACTTACTCCTGCGTGAAATCCTTGGCGGTGATGTTAAAAGCAACACTTCGCACAGCGGCGGTGATGCAGCTGGCAATAAGGACTGCAGCTACATGATTTAATATTAATGACTTCGAAGATATCAAAAAGGAAGATCAGAGACGCAATATCCTGAAGGGAACTTATATTGATAAAAAGCTTAACTCTAATTGCAATATTTCTCCAGAACCTTCATGTTGAACCTTTTGCTTAAATTTTAAAGTGCTTTATTAAATCCATACATTTTTTTGTTTTATCAGGTGTGAAAATAATATTTATGCCGTTTTCTACTTTTGTAAATGCTTTTTCTGAAAAAAAAAAAAAAACATCAAACAAACAGAAAAAAACAACTTTCCTGTCATAGTGCACTTTGTTCCACCGTACAGAAACTGGAAGCTGAGGATGGATGCGCCCAGCGACTAGCCATGTGATTTCCACTTTCTGTCAGCAGGTGGCAAAATGCTCTCAGGGATAAGGAGAGAACCTCCCATCTGCTCCTGGAGGGGCAGCTTCAGCAGACACATCGCTGCTTCTCTGCCTCACCTCGGACATTTTTCTGTAAAATATATCAAAGCAACATATTCAGCCTGATCCCAATGCTCATATTTTTTTTACATAAAGTGACTGTTTTACTCTTTACATGGTCAGACCAACCTTCAGAAGAAGTTATTTGGCACAGGGACCAGAGTTGGATTCCTTCACACCTCCCCAAGCAAACAAGCTAGAGTTTGATTAAAGCGGACCGAACAGGGCTGCTGTGGATCCATCCTAAAGGGGATGAAATGTGTTTTTCAGGAAACAGAAAAATAAAACACAAATATCTTCTCCTGAGAAGGCTGGCCTGATGACCTCACACATATTTATCATATTTTTTAGCTATTGTGGCAGAACGTATCATTATCTGTGCCATAAAGCTGAGTTCACCTGCTCTGGAGTCAGGTTGGCCCCAGAGACTCATTTACATTATGAACATCCTGATTTCTGAACCAGATCAGCCCAACGAGTGAGAAGTTGAATAACGAGAGGGACTGAGTGTTCCTGAGCTCAGCGTTCACCTCCCTAAGTTCTGAGTTTGGTTAGAAAGGTGAACCTGTGGCGTGTTGCATCCCGTCCTCTGGGTCGTCCTGCTTACGCTGCAGACCGGTGTACCTGTCTCGCAGAAGACCTTGTGAAACATCTCTAGAGCTTATTTGTGTGGTCTATGTTATAATTATTGTAACATTATATTCTAATATTATTATTATTTAGTGTTTGTGTCACCCAAGTCCTTTGTAGCATAGGGAATTAGTTTTATAACAGAAATAATTAATGATTTTATAACTTGTTTAAAAAAAGCCATTTATTAAATTCAGTTTCCCACTGCAATAAATCAGACTTAAAAATTCTATTGTGTATGCTACTCAAAAAGGTTGGGGATATTTGACTTTTGGGTGAAATTTATAGGAAATGCTTAAAGTTCATGTTAGTGATGCTGCAACCTTAGAAACTCTCAATGTTCAGTTGTAACAACAGTGGAGCACATCCTGTTGTCCTTCAACATTAATTACAGCTTTACACCGACTCAACAAGGTGACTTAGAGTCTATAAGTGTTTCTCCTTCCAGTTTTCAATCCAACATGAAGAACTTCTCTGAAGAAAAGCAGCCCCGCAGCATGATTCTGCCTGCACCGTGTTTCATGGAAGAGATGATGTGTTCAAGGTTGTATGCAGTGGTAGTTTTTCTAAACACAGTATTTTACAGAAGAGTAATTGCTATGGATGCACAGATCCATAGCAATTTGGGCCAGTGTCTATAGCTGATATCAATACTGCTGTTATTGCAGAATTAATCAATATTTTATTTTATCAACATTTTTATTTGATTAATCATCAGACTAATCTATAGATTACTCAATTACTAAAATAATTGCAACAGCACTATGGCCACTACACTGTAATGAATTGTAGTACATTGAACTGAAACAGTCTGCTTTGTGAATGAATATGGATGTATATGAATTAAGATATACTGGTTGTGCTTTGTCGTTCTTGGTAGTCAGTTTTGTAGTGGATGTCAGTAGCAGTCAAAATCATTTTATGTTGGGCAAATATTAAAATAATTCTTCCTCTGTTCAGTTTTTTACCCATTAAAACAACTCAAACATGGGTCAGGTATGGACAGCCTTCAGCCCCTCTAATGTCCAGGATCTGCTGTAGTCCTGCTGTGTTTCACTCTGTTTTCACAACCTGCTCCTCAGACTAACAGCTCTACATTACAAGTTCATGTCTGCTTCAGAAATTGCTGTTAGAGCTTCTGAAACGCTGAAACCATGTTTCACAGTACGAATGTGTTAAGACTGAATTAGATTTTTCCTAGTTGAAAATCTAAAATACCCAGAGGAGTCAAATCTGAACTGTTTACACCGGGCTTACAGTTAGGACCAAAATTAGTTATCCCCCCAGCAGGGTTAGGTTTATAGCAATATTTTGAATTGGCTAATATGTTCCTTGATGTGGGATTAAGTTTTTTTCTGGCCCAACCAGAGTTCAGACTTGGAACTGATGGAGAATCTGTAGAGAGACTGAGAGATCGTTGTGATGGCAGGGAATCCTTCAACCTGAAGGGTTTGGAGCAGATCACCAACAATGAATCATCACAGGAACAAAGAGATCTGCTATGAGATCATTAAAGATCTTTACATCGATTACTTAGATTACATTGATTAATATGATGAGAACAAAACAAAGATTACTAAAAACTCTGAAAGAGCAAAAACTTGTCTTATTTCATTACAGCTGATTTATCTGCTGCAGCTACACCCTCTCTTACAGCCTCTCTCCTCTTAAAGCACACGTTGCTTTTTCAGCTGCTTGGGTCATGGCTTTGGGTCAGATGGAGTGAACAGTATATCCAAAGAAGTCAGATTTTTTTATTATTATTATTCAGGATAATATTATTTTTAACAAAGACATCCCAAAACGAAGCTGTTGATCTGTCCATCCTGCTGTTTTATTAGCAGGATGCCACAATTAAACAGATACAGTGAAGGAAACAGTAAATGAGTAAGATGGAGCATGTAATGTGGAGCGTCAGGGAGCGGCAGGGTGAGAAAAAGAGAAGACACGATTACAGAGAAGGCTTTGAAGTGGAGTTTGGCTATGGGAATCCTAGTGTGCCTTCAGGGGAAAGCTCCTCTCACACAACATCAATAATGAATGAAAGATATCTTGTTCAGTAGAAGATTGAACTTAACTGGCATACTGATTTGTTACCATAAACCTTATGTAAAAATTGCATCAGTGTGTTTGTTACGCCTTATTAGTTGGATAAGATTAAAGACAATGGAGGAGAATTAATGAAGTTTGGAAGCAAACAAAAGAAAAACATGGTGATATTTTCACAAAATCCATAGTATCAGCACAGAGAGGCCATGTTGTTTTACGTACAAACAGCATCTGGAGTCATTTCTCCTAAGGACACTTTGAAGGCCCATGATGGTAAACACTTTAATACATAGTTAGGTTTGTTCAAACAAAGACCACATTGCTGACAGTTATACATGCAGTGTATTCATTGTGTATGAACATAGCAGTGTCCATACACTGGTATGAACATAGGATTCATACCAATGTGATTATTTTCATATTTTGTCTTGTTACAGTCCAAAACTTTTATGTGTTTTATGTGTTTGATTGGATTTATGACAGACCAACATAAAGGAGCTGGAAAATGATTTTCCCTGGACTGACTGTTGACCCTAGTGACTGAGATCAACACTTAGTTGAGCTTTTTTTTATTTTTAAAAAATTGAATAAAATTGAATAAAATTTATTTATTTTTTAAATTTAATAGATTGTTTTTTTATTTCTACAATTTCGCAGAGGAAAAATCCCAAGATTAAATAGATGGATATCTTGCTAACATATCTATATGTTAGTAAGACATAGTTTATTAATGTCTAGGCTGAGATAGGCAGTTAAATAAGATGATGTAGTCATCTTTCTTTTATGTGTCTTGATGCTGCGATCTGTTTGAAGACATTGAACCTGTACTCCAGCTTCAGGTCCTCTGCAGCCTCTAACAGGTTTCCCTCCAGGATTATTCTGGATTAGCTCCATCCATCTTCTAATCAACTCTGACCAGCTCCCCTGTTTCTGCTGAAGAAAAGCAACCTTACGGCATGATGCTATAAATAAGATGTTTCACTGAACATTAAATTCAAATAAATTCAAAAATATTTAGTTTATCCAGAGGCCAAATTAAATGTTGCTATATCCCATACTCATATCTTGGAAGAGTTGTTGTGGATGGTGATGCTGTGGGAAGGAAGATCAGTTTACCTGTTGCACCACAACAAGGTTTTTTTTTTTTTTGTCTACTCATCATTTTTTCTGACCCCTGGACATTGTGTTGACCAGACCGACAGAGATCAAGGCAGAGTGAGAAATAACTTTATTGGTATCTGGAATGAAATAGGAAGTTAAATAAGACAATTTAGTCATCTTTCTTTTATGTCTGTTTAATGCTATGAGATTTTCTTGACGTAACGCAATGCAACCTGTTTGAAGCGATTTGTATCTAAGGCAGAGTTTGAAAAGCACACTAACATCAAGCTGGGCGTTCATATCTGCACTTCTCTCCCTCTTCTTCTGTCTATCCTTTTTCTCCTCTTTCCTCATTCACATCCCCTCGATTGTTCTCCAGAGCACAAATCCTCCATCTTGTGTCCAGCTTAAGATCCATAAGTGGCAAAAATGTGAATTTTTGACAATTTCCAACCCACCCTAAGATTTTGATCAGGAGTGTGTTTGTGTGTTTTTTTTTTTTTTTTTTTTTTGTTGGTTTAGGGTTTTTATTCTAGACCTACTCCTTCTTTGATGACTCCCATGTTAGAAGTTGGTTTGTTAAAGGGAAGAATCAGCCAAATAAACTAAGTTTTAATTTAACAAATGGAAAAGCCAACATTGATTATGAAGATGCAGTGATTTGCAGCGACAAACTAAACGCTTCATGAGTTTGCTTGATTTTCAGTCTCTGTGTGGGCAGTTTGTGTTTTTTTTTTTTCTTTTTTGCTTTTGTGTTGCTAGCGGTCTTTATTCACAGGAAATTGGTAGACAAGACAGGATTGGGAATGAACCTCTGGACAGCTGCATCAAGAATAGAATATAAAAATCCTTTATTGTTCCACAGTGGGAAAATGAATCAAATACTAGCAGCAAATTAAAGAGAAGTGGAAGCATGCATTTTCAACACAAATGTGAAAATAACAAATAGGAGACGGTAGTAGGATAATAATACTGTGCAGTTATTAAAAATAGATTATAAACATTTTTCAACTTGAAAAAAGGTAAAAGATGTGTATTTTTGTTCATAACCATGGTAGAGTAGAGGTTGTTTTTACACAGTAACTTTGATGAATGACAGACATCTTTGTGAGGTGAGGCAACTGATTTCTGCATGAAACAGGTTAAGATATTTTAAGTCTCATTTTTTTTTGCAGCTGAGTTTTTATTGGTTGGTTTCCACTTATCAAGCAAACAGAACAAAACTTGTCGGCAGGCGGTAGTATTTACACTCTAACAAAGATGGACATAGTTACAGATATGAAGCAAAATTCAGATTTTCACATTGTGGTGTGAAAGTTGACCAGAATAGAGGTTTATGACCCAGTGACCGGTCGCTGTCTTCACCGGTGGAAGGCTGCCCTTTCAGAAAGTTTGCAGTGAGCGTTAGCGTGGCGTTACCCTCGGCTCATTTTAATGCCATAAATGGGAATATTGTTGCGTCAGGCTCATCATTTTAAATCAGTGACTTTGTCTAGGAGAGCTTTCTGCTGTTTGAGGCAGGAAAGCAGTGGATCTCTCAGGCCCATGTTCATCGTCTTCAGTCCGTTCCCCTGTTGTTTTGCTTCTGTTAGCCTAGCACGTTGATTACCAACGTCCCTACGGACCTCCTCCAGCTCCTTGTTCTCCTCACTCTTAAAGCTGCTCAGATTCTGCATATCATTTTTCAATTAGATAATGTCATTTTGCATTCTGTTGATATTGTAGTTTATACATTCTTATTCTTACTAAACATGGTGAACCAATATGTAGTTCTATACTTTTACCTTTTTATAAACTTTTTATACTTTTCTTGCTTTTCTTTGGTTATTTTGTTTGTATTTCCTATAACTCATGTAAAGCACTCTCAACTACCCTGTTGCTGAAAATATGTTATATGAATAAATGACCGTACCTTGTTGCATATATTTTGGATAGCCTTAGCTGTTGTTAGCTTGCTCTCCTCTCTTCATCATGCTGGCTTGATTGTCAGTGTTTGTTGGGTCTGCCATCATCTGGTCGTATTCCCCCAGGTTTCATTTTCACTCCATGGATAGTTGTTATTTTGAAGACAAACTGAATTACTTTATTGAGTTTAGTTGCGCTTTCTTGTCTCCGATCAGGACAATTTAAAGTTTTAAACTGCCATCTTGGAAATGCTCCTGGAAAAAAAAAAAAAAAAAAAAACAAATAAGCATTTTAAGTCTCTTTAAGTTAAACACAGCCTGAATGAATAAACTTAAGCTGTCAACTGTCTAAATATATCAGTTTATTGAAAATAGACAAACTGTTCTTTGTATTTATTTACAGCCTCCAACTACCCAAACAGTTTGAACATATGACCGTCCAGGTTTGTTCCTGCAGCTCTCCATCAGGTTCAGAAACATGCTTTTTGTTCAAAGAAATTATTTCTTCCTGTCAACTTTTCAGCCAGCAGGAGGAACAGAGTGATTTCAATTAATTAAACACGTGTTCAATTCCCCTACAAATCCCACCATTAAATAATTATGACACAGTCTGCCACAATCTTGGGGGCACAGCTGAGACGATGATAATGTAGTCTGATGGCGATGGTAAGCATAGAGCAGCAGACTCTTTCATGTTCTCAGCATCCGGCCTTCTGACTATTTTATAGGGCCGAGAACAGGGATTTCTCTGCAGAAGAAGTTACTTGAAGGGCAGCTGACTTTGCTTTAACTACCATTTTAATATACATTGTAAATTACATTATTCTCGTGTATAATACTCTTGGTTACCAATACTCTTGGATCGTCTTGCATCAGTCTGTTAAGGTCTTGTAACAGTTTAATAGGTGAAGCTGTTCCTTTAAACCTGCTCCATGCCAGACCTCAGAGTGGATTCTCTCTGATCTTACCCCTTGTGTGTGCGAGGACTGAAGCAAACATAGAGGACTATGGCAAATGATACAAGTTTTACGTGTGTGGGGTCGGTTGGACCCCATTTCTATATACAAGGGTTAAGGTGAAAACTTGTGTCATCTAAAGACTTGATACTAGTGTGATGCATGCCAGTCACACAACACAACAACAATTAAGAGTTTTTCCAGGAACTTGTGTCGTTTCCAAGGGTAGACTCCATCAGAATATGGAGTCTACTCCATCCCTACATCTATGGCAATGTAGGAATAACATTATAACGATATATACCACAATGTTTTTTTTTTTCTTTTTTTTTTTTTTTTAAATAAAACTTACAATAGAAAGTAAAAAAAATCACATACTAATTGAATGGAATGTATGTATTTGTATGTGTTAAAATGTTTTTGGTTGTTTTTGTGGATGTATTTTTTGTAACGTTTTGTTTTCTTTAAAATTAGATTTTTTTAAGGGAGACCCAATGACAGACAGGAGCATCTCAATAGTGACTACCTGGTTAAATCAAAGCTAAATAAGTAAAATAAGTGAAAAATATATCTCTGCATACAAACACAATAACCTTAATGCAGTGGATGTCTGCATCAAATCCTGCTTTTACTCCCCAATGGACGAGATTGGAACTTGTAGTCAACTACATCGCTTGGCATTTCTAATATTCAAGCACATGCTTCATTTAAAGTGGTAAAACAAAATGCAACACTCCAGTTATGTTTTAATGAGGAAATAATATTACAACATGATGTAAAACTTAAAAATCCCCCCCTCAATTTTATGCAGTACTGCCCTTGTAGGAGCTTTTTATGTGAGAAGGAGAATCTTATGTTCTGGATGTAAGGAGCCAGTAAAGAGAAGCTAAAATAGGAGCAATATGATTGATCTCTCTTTTTCATTTTCATCAGAACTCTTGCTGCAGCATTTTGAATCATCTGAAGTTTTTTACTGTATTCTTGGACTTCCTGATAGTAAAGAATCATAGTCGTCCAGAAAGAATGACATAAATTCAAATTTGGTCAATAATTATTCTCTATATGTGGCATTTTCAAAAATGCAAAACTGATATATGGACATCAATTGGCAAATCAGAATGCAAATGATGTACTTTTAGTTGTATCAAGGCAGCTGTCACTTCCAGCATGTCAATATTTCAGTGAAGCGCTCGCTCTCAGTGGCTTCAGCAACAGGTGACAGAAAAAATATAAGTGCTTACAAGGCAGCAGATGCCTCAGCTAAAAAACTCTGAAAGTGCTGCGAATGCAACATCTGGCCTTAAACCTTTTCACTGGACCTGCTGGAGTGGCTGTTTGAAACCGACACAGACCACTTCTTATCCAGCTTCATCTGATTGTAATCCTCTCAAATTTGCTTTGCAGGTTGTCCTGATTGCAAAGAACAGCCACACTCCACAGAAAAGCTGCAAGCATTCAGAAGCCTCACTCCATTACTGTCACATTGCACACAACACTGGGGAATGCTGAGCACTGCAGAGTTAAAGTTTACCAAAGTGACAAACTTCTGTCAAGTTTTCCACTTGCTTAACTGTTAAATTCAGTGAATGGGACTTAAAAGAAATTTTGCATTTTAACGCCTTAAAATTAGACCTCTGTCTCTTTAAAAACTTCTGCTCTTTCTGAAGCGCCGCCTTCATTAAGTCGTCACAACATGGCTCCTCTATTAACCTTTTAACAACATTTTTACTGAGAAGTAGCTTGTTTACTGAGCAAACCAGTAAGCAGCTTCTGGTTGTTTACTGCAGCTTATTTACTGTAAACAAGCTACTGCTGCCAGCTAGTCTGAAGGTCTGAGTGGGGGGATTTTGAGAGAGGGCTGCTCTGTGAGTTGAAAGCTCAGAAGCTGCAGCTCTGAGGAGGAGCTGAGTGGGGGAGTTGTTGGGGAGGGCTGCTCTGAGTTCACAATGCTGTGTCTGGAAGGCGGGGCTAGGTTGGGAGAGAAAAACCCTAAAGACTAGCAGCTGGAATTGGAGCACAAGGTGGTTCCACAATGTGTTGACTCAGGGAGGCAGCAATCCAGCGTCTCAAGTTTTGCACACCAAACTTTTCAGTTTTATATCGATAAAAGTTTTAGATCATGTATAATGTTCTTTCTCTGTAAAGTATAAAGATAACTGCTCTAACATAAAACTAACTGCTTTATGTTAGTTTTCCATATTAAATTCCAATAAAATATATTTATATTAGTGGTTGTGACAAAATATGTAAACGTTCACGGGGTATGAATACTTTTGCAAGCCTCTGTAGAATAAAGAAAACCTCAAGGTTCCACAACATGGACACCTGAAGCTTATAGACAAGTGCGCCCTCTATGTGCATTTACATTTTTTTTTTTATCAAAGCCTGTGCAGGGTGTATTTCAGATTCGCTCAATAGTCTGTAAATTACAGTAACTGATTGGACCATCCTTAGTAGCAATAATTGCAATCCATCGTCTTAGATAACTTTGCAACGCATTTTGTGTGTCATCATCATAAACATGGCAAGAAATGCTGATTGAGTCTCCTTCCAGCCGGCCCGCTGCACCCTGGGGCCGATCAGTCCAGTCACGTCTGCCGGCCCTCAGAGCTGTCTTAAACAGCGCACAGATCAGCTCGTCTTGGCTGCTTTGATCTCTCTCAGATAGCGGGGGGTTCTCAGAGGGAAAATCCATAGTAAAGCTTTTGGACTTCACAATGCTGAAGCAATCTAGTAAAATGATGCTGGCATATGAGGAGCCGTCTAAAAGGAGGTCTGATTTTCACCCAGTGAGACAGACTCTGCAGGGGCGTCCCAGGAGGACAGAAACAATAAAATGAGAATATCTTTGCATGGCAAACAGAATACAAATAATTCTTTTAGACTTCCTCATGGAGAATTGAACTGCTCATGTGCATCAAAGCCACAGTGATTTGTGGCATGCTACACAGAGGAGCTTTTGACTTTAGACACCAGCTACTTGTTTGGTCAATAGCTCTTAGAGTGGGTTCTAGGGATATTGAAGGGATTTTTGATTGCTGTGGGAAGTAGAAGTTCTTCTAAAAGCAAATTATTCTGAACAAGAGTTTATTTAAAGGGCCAGGATTATGTGCTTTCCAGGCACGTAGTGGAACTTTATAGCACAACCAAGTTACTATGTCAACTTCAGTTGTTATAAAATTGAATAAATATCAAATTTGACTTAAAATAAATTTGACTTTGTAATTTGACGCCTTGAAATTGGGCCTCTGTGTCTTTAAAAACTCCTGCTCTTTCTGAAACTCCTCCATCAGGAAGTCATCACATGGCTCTATTAACCCTCTAACAATGTTTTTACCAGTGTTGCCCTGAGAAGTAGCTCAGTGCAATACTTGTTGTAACTGCAGATGAGCAGTTCCACCAGATGTTTGCTAATTGCTGCTGGCTAGTCTGAAGGAGTGGAGCGGGGGAGTCGACAAGGAGGGTTGCTCTGTGAGGAAGAAACTTGGAAACTTGGAAACTGCAGTTCTGAGAAGGAGCTGCGCCTTGAAGGCGGGGCTAGGTCCACTCAGGCTTTGGTTGCCACGGCAGATTAACATAGTCATGCATGAAAGAATTAAAGGTCCACTATTATACAAAGTTCACTTTTCTCTAATACCTTCTGGGTATCGACTGCTTCTAAAAAAAGCACCCAGCTGTTTTTTGGGAATAAGTTTTTTTTTTTTTTTTTTTTTTTTTTTTTTTTTAAAGGGTTAGGGCGGGGGGGCGGGGCCGCCGGCGCTTTTTTTGAAAAACAAAAAAAACCCC
>NW_015115355.1:56990-74721 GCF_001443285.1 Poecilia latipinna
TTTTTTTTTTTTTTTTTTTTTGTTTTTGTCTAAATGCTGAGTCAGGAGGGCGTGGCCAGCAGCAGCTCATTTGCATAATCATGACATAACCCTAACATAGCGCATTCCTTAATGAGCTCAAAACAGGCAGAATTGATCGCGTGAAATCTCAATATCTGAGAATGATTTTGTGTATCAAATCTAGTAAACATGTTTTGTATATGCCACAAACTTAAGCTAGCTTGTTCAAGGAAGCATAATAGTGGATCTTTAACACTTTACATACGTTTTTAATGAGGGAATAACATATACCATGATGTCAGGCTCAAAAACTTGATTTTACTTTATGCTGCCCCATTAAAAGGAATCATGCTGTAGAAATGGCTGAGGGTTTTGAAATGACTGTTATTTATAAGTTATAGTTTACAGTGGTGAAACTCAAAGTCACATCAGCCAGATGATGATGATGCTGGGAACAAAGTAGAGCCTTTTACCAGTTCCAGCTGAACTGGGATCTTGTTGCTGTAATGGTTATTGTGCAGAGTCTCTCTGCCTCCTGCACACAGGCTGCCCTCTGCTGACCCAGCTGTTCTGTCCTGCTGCTGCTGGCCGTTAGAGGAACTCAGTGCAACCTCTTAGTTTGAGCGCACTCTCAGATTTACAGTAGCAGAGTTTTGAACTTAATGTAAAGGGTTACATAATAATGTGCAACAAAACCTGAACATTTCATATGCATTGTATCGATCTCTTTCATTCTCATTTTCATCAGAGTTCTTACTGCAGCTTTGGATCATCTGAAGACTTTTAACCGTTTTTTTTTTTTTTTAACTTTCTGACAGTAATGAGTTACAGTAGTTCAGCCTAAAGTAACAAATGCATTGACTAGTTGTTCAGCATCTCTCTGAGACAGAGTATTTCTAATTTTACCAATATTCTGGATGTGAAAGGAAAATAAAGTCTTAAAAACTGTTTTATTAATGTTATTATTGGAGGCCAGAGCCTCTGGTACAAAGATAACTGCTGTTTAGTCTGAATTTAAAAGTTGAACATTCAAACTGAGGTCTGTATACTTTCTCCTTCAGTTGGCCCTGTTGCCTTTAAGCAAGAAGGTCCTGGGTTCGAATCCTGGCCTGGAGTCTTTCTGCATGGTGTTAGCACGTTGTCTCTGTGCATGCTCCGGTTCTTCCTCACACTGTCCAGAAACATGACTGTGAGGTTAAAGGTCTCTAAATTGACCTTAGGTGTTAGTGTAAGTGGTTGCTTGTCCTACGTTGCCTTGCAATGGACTGTTGACCTGACCAGGGTGTTAAAAACAATTATGCAGCAAAGTTTTGCAATTATTATTTATTAGTAAATACAGTCCACATGATGTCTACTTCTACTTCTTTGTGTGTCTGTGACTCTGCCAGTCTCTCTGCATCTCTGTAACACTCTGAGCTCAGTGGACACCTCATGGTACATGGCTACAGTGGCAAGGTGTTGAGCCATTGATCAGTTTTATAGCGGCCATCTTGGTCCCATAATTTCAGAATGTGAATGGCACAATGAGGAGGACAGTGTAGGTACTAATTCTGACTGAACCAGGAAAGATTTTGGTCAATTCAGGGATCAAACACTTTTGAATTTTGCCACTTCTTGTTAGAGATCAGCAAGTTGTGGAAAATTACTGAAACACTGAAACATGTGCATTCAGATACTTAGAGAAGGTCACTTTAAGGTAATCTGTGAAGGTCATAGTGCCTTTTAGGTTCATCCTGAAATGTTACCTGAAAGCTGAATATCCCTTAATTTTCCTGAGTAGTGCCCCAAAACAAACATCTTCTCAGGACGAAAACAAATGGACTGAACTTATATAGTGCTTTTCCAATCATTTTGACCACTCAAAGCGCTTTACACTAGAGTCACATTCACCCATTCACACTCATAAACGCTCACACAATCATACACCATACGCAGATCGGTAGCTAATTTGGAGTTAAGTGCCTTGCCCAGGGGCACATCGACATGAGGGAGGAAGCTGGAATCAAACCTACAACCTTCCAATCATAAGTTGGCTACTCTACCCACAGAGCCACAAATCAACTCAATAAAGGCAGATTCAAGATTAATTACATATTTGATATTTGTTATTAAACAGCACATTCAAACTTAGTTTGTTTTTTTCAAATAGGCTAAAACTTCTTTGTAAAAGGAAACCTGGCAGATTGCATTCAGTCACACTAAATGCATTCAGTCACAACATGCACACTGTGCATGTTGCTACATGCACACTGTGCATGTAGCAACAGTGGAGAGACAAACTCCTTTAACATCAAGACTGAGGAACACAGCAGACCGGTCAGACTGGTAGAGAGATTTAAAAAACATTTCCCCATAATCTGAAATATGGAAACAGGAAGATAAAACTAAACGGACCGGCTGGGCTGAGAAGCAGAGAGGAGGACCATGGAGGAGCTGCAGAGATCCACAGCTCAGGTGGGAACACCAGCCGACAGGGAAACTTACAGTCACACTCAACATACAGCTTGAGTCATGAGCTGAGCTTCAGATTTAGTCTGTAGATGTGCATCATGGCTGGTAGACTCAAAACAGTTGTTTTTGTGCAGTTCTACAGAAATTTACCAACTTCTGGTTGGTTGAAAATAAAACTGCAGATAAGTGAGAAGCAGAGAAGAGCACACTCATGAACACACTCCTGTGTGTGTGAAGCACGTCAGAGTGTGGAGCACTGTATGCCTTTAATCAGAGAGTAGCTGTTACAGTATGTACTTGTAAAAAGACGGTGAAGTGGCCTGTTTTATAAAAAATGCATGGAAGTGTTTGTTGTGGAGCTCTCCTGTGGAGGATCTGTCGGTTTTATTGCAGCGGTGTGTATTTCACAGAGTGTGTGTGTTGTTTGAGGGAGCTCTTTGACCTTGCTGTTGTTTCTTTCGATTTTTACCACTCACACACTGTCAGGCAAATTTAATGCAGTGCATTGATCAACTTCATATTGAAACCAACTCTTTCTGCCTCCCCCATCACTCAACAGGTTTCTCCCCCCGCTCACACACAAGCGCTAACTAAAATTGCTGATTGATTACATGTTGCTATGGATAATAGATGGTGACCTCCAGTTTGCCTTTGCTGCTGCTGCTGCTGCTGTTGTCTCAGCATGAAAAATAGCCACAGGATCCCAAACCAATGATCTTTTCCCCATCCTGCCCTAAAGCCTCTAAGTCTGAATAATTCAATTTGTATCCACTAAAGCTGCATTTGTCAAACTGGGTTTACGCTTGCAGCTCCTTTAGCCAGCCTGCTGCACTCCACACACTTTGATTCACAAAATTCCAAAGACATTTGAAGTCACTGTGTATGCAGGGGAACTTCTCCAACATCCTGAAAATTCATTATGTTCCGTTCTAGACAGCATAAATTGTGAATGCAATTTCAAACATGTCTCCTCCAATTAAAAAGGATTTCAGTGGCATTTTTATAACTGAACACCATAGAATGTTGCTAGGTTCCAAAAGTACCACTGCTTTAGTTGGGCTTTTTAGCACAACTGTTTAGAACTCAGTATAAATTTTTTATTTATTGAAAAATTAATCAAAAATGGCATAAAAGTTGTTGAGTTATTGGAGAATTTCCCCACACACCCTGGGAGCTTTAACAAAGAGGAATGTCCATGACACACAGTTGAAAGCAGATGTTTACATTTACTTTATGAAAAGAAAAGGTTGACTGAAACAGCAGCATTTGAAAAAAAAAAACTTCCTGAGTTACAGTAGAAGGTTCTTACTTTCCAGTAACAGCAATCTCCTCTGTTTCTGTCTACAGCAGAGATTGTTGCATCAGAACTTATTCAGTGAATGTGTTTCAAACTCTCCCATCCACTTGTGACTGTCTGCAAAACCTGGAAAATGTTCAAAGTCCAAACTTCCAGCATGGCTGGGAGGACTGAGAGGAGCTCCAGGATGTGAGTGGTGGAGCCAGCAGTCGCGTTAACCGAATATTTTCAGTCTGGTGATGGAAAAATCGGATAGTCATCCATCATTGACTTGGTGGGTTTATGATGAGTTAATTTTCACTGTGTTGCCCTGCAGTGGACTGACCATCTGCCCAGGGTGTACCTCACCTCTGACCCCCTCCCGCCTCTGCAAGGATAATTTGTTACATAATGGATGTAACATTGAGGCATACCTCTAGATATGTTTTTAGACAACATTTCAAACACACTGACTTCTTGTCTGATATCAGAGGAGAACAAAACAACTCAGCCAATAACTGAAGAGAACTCAGGACCTCCACCAGTCTGGTTCATCAGTGGAGCCAAGTTCCAGACCCCTGAAGGTTCCACATTCAGTTGTTGAAAGAATTATATGCAAACACCATGGGGATGTAGTGCTGCTCAGGAAGGAGATGGGAAATGCCAGGAAGGCCACTTAGAGAGGAAGAACATACCACTGTAAAGACTGGTCCTAATGACCCATCCTCATTAGGACCATCGTTAGGATTAGGGGTTGGAGTTGTGGTGTAAATTAAGTTTAAGTCAATTTAAAAATACACAGGTATTTATTAAAGTTAGGAACAAGTTGAGTTTCTAAAATGAACTGAAGTAAGTTGAAATACAGAGCTGGAGTAACCAATATTTGTTTTGCTTCATGATTGTTCCAACATTGCTTCATAGGTCAATCCTGGCATTTAGCTCTTGGACCTCCTTCCTGGGCTTTACTCTGTGTGATTTCAAAATAAAATCCTCATCCCTTTGTGTTTACACAGCTGTTTTTTTTTTTTTAACAATGGGAGTATATGTAAGCAGACAGGCAGAGGCAGGGCCGAGAACCTCCCTGGTGTGACAAGCCAATAAATCTGTCACTTACATTTCAAGAAGTCTCTAAGGAGCAAAGCACACATCTGTTAACTGTACCTCTAAAATCTTCCTTGCAGGCATCATCAAAACTGTGTGGAAGGAAGGGAAAGATAACTCCTCCACAAAGTCTGCTGAAAGAAGAGCTCACAATATCCAGATCACCCAGAGAGCTCACTCTTATTTACTGTGTAAAGTGCCAGCAGTGATAGCTGTGATGTGTCCTCAGGGTGAGACTTTATGTGTCATTTAGCACCTTAAAGCCAATTGTCAGTCTTATCTAGACTGAATTATTGACTCTCACAACAACTCCTGCAGCTGGCTTTTGAACTGAACTCTCGATCGTTTCCGTCACTCTTTGACTTTTATAGCACTGGCAATAACATTGAAGCAATTGTAATGTACACTTAGAGGTATAAATAGCTTGGAACTGAGCGGGGTAGTATATTCTCCAGCTTTACAAGGGCTAGCTGTCTCATATCCCCAGGGGTAACTGTGTATACAGCTTGGTTAATTGAGAAAACAGCCAGTTGTTCATTGGCAGGATTTAGGAGCTCAGTTACTTAGAGCCATAACGGCGGCAAATTGGTTTGGTCTTTCTTTGAGAGAAGCTGGAAAACCTGATTGCAAGAGCTAGTAACACTTTGTGAAAAAATGTCCAGTTTTGTCTTAACCTAAATATACAGATGAATTTGAAGGTAAAATATTTTACTTGGATATTTGAAAGAAAAACTTTATTATTATTGAAAAGACATTATTGAAAAGAAAAACAATGCTCTTTGATGAATTGATGAGCAAATTGAATTTGTTGAATTTTTATTTAAAATCCAGACAAAATATTTGTAATATTCCCAGCAGCTGTTGGTGACCTTAACCCTACACTGCAGTGGTTGTGGTTATCATTCAGGATGATTCACACCACCTCTGTTTAGTCCGCTTTAATCCAACTCTGGTTCATGTATATGGGAAGTCCAGTTTCTTTGTGTAGGTGAGAATGTGTAATCAAACGCTGATGCAGATTCAAAAATTGAACTCAGGCTGACCTACAACCTCGATCTGGGTTTGGTTGAAGTGAACTCTGGTGCAGTTCAAATGCATATGTGAACGCCAAGCGGACTGTAGACCACTCCAAAAGCAGGAAGCAGTACACTGCAAGGTATTCTGGGTAAATACAACCAAAACAAACATGTCTAACAAGTCTAGCACTAGCTGGAGTAATGACTTATGGTCTTTCACCAAGATCAAAAGAGAATCCATTTTTGTTTACATTTTGCAAAGAAGGAAGCTGTGCTCAGTGTCTTCAGAGGTTTCCATCTGGTTTCCTTCAGTAGATCGCTCTCTCTTACTATTCTGCCAATAAGCACATTTAAATAACTTTGATAATTCCCACTAACATAAAACAGGAAGGGTTTGCTCTGATTTAGTGTTAGACAGTGACAATAAAAAGGTTGTGTATTTTTATATAGAGCTTGTTAACTCATGTTTTCAGCTATTTATTTCCAGTCAGGGAACATGACCCTTATGACCTCTGGGACCCCTTGAGGGTGCCTGAGTTTTGTTTAAATGAACACCTCTTTTTACCTCTTTTTGCTTTATTATCTTTAGAGTTCAGACACTTGCCTAAACTCTATCAGAAATAAACAGAATGGGAAAATAATTTCACATTTTCAACTTCCCGGGGTATGAATAATTTTGAGCTTAGTCACATTTTCTATGATGAAACTCTGAGCCTCTTTATGTTTCTATCTCCAAAGATCTGCTTTATTTTTCTGTTGATTTTCTGTGAAGCTTCAGCTCTTATCAGTCAGCGAGGGCGCTGATGAAACGTTGGGTCTAAACAGGCCATTTTTCTTAGATGATGATTTGTGGCCCATTTAAATGAGCATTAAGGCGTGAGGTTTTCTCAGAATCTCGGGGTGGGAGACAGATGACACCCCCGAGGGGGCAGGAACACTTCCTGGATTCATCAATATGAGGGGAGCTGTCAAACTGAATCAATAGGGGGAGGAGGGATCGCGGTTGCAACACACTCCTAGCGCCATCATTTCACATGTTCTCATTTTTCCTTCAAAATGCCAGCAGTAGACTTATCTTTAGGTCAGAATCAATTTTTAATTTTGCATGGTAATGATTAACAAATTACTAAATTGCATTATTCTTCAAAGTTGCATTTCACTAAAAAAAAAAGAAAAAAAAAAGAAAATGAACGTACTTTTAGAGCAGGCATCAGAGCTCTTAGCAGAGACTTTGTCACATACGGCAGACAGAAGAGTAAAACTGTTGATGGATGGATGTCAGTAACTAAACATAAACTTACAAGTTCAAACAAGCCCAGAGGTCGTTTGGATTTTAGAACTCACTGAAAACCAAACCACCTCCTCTTACAGAGTAGGAGAGAAAGAAGGCCAGTTAGTGAGCCCAGTGGGTCTTCTGTTCCCGTCCAGAACCAGAAGTGGTGCTAATCCTGCTTCACCTGTAAGCAGATTAGATTTAATGCTGTGACCAAAAATAAGGCAGATGGAGATAAATCTGTGTATTTATGGAGGTTCAGTTTTAATCCAGTCCATGTTTGGGGAACTAAATGTTACTTTCATGACATATGCTGCTGATAATTTTTTTTTTTCAGTTAATAAATGTTGTTTCTCTTCCCTGATGGAGGCTCAGTCACAGCAGACACTGTATATGTCTAAAATCATTTTCAACATCAGTTTATGCTTTTTGTTACTTTGAGAACATGTTAAGGTAGTATTTTGACAATTACCTAATAGTGAGAGTTTATCCTCTCAAAAAAAGAGTAATAAAGCTTCATTTTGTAAAGAATACCTAACACTGGAACTGGAAGATATTTTAAATATCCAAGAACACGACAACCAGAAGGAATGAATAAAATGGAAATAAAAACCACGTTCAACAGAAAATATGAATAAAATGCATCATGATGTTTCTGGAAACACAATTGGCCTTCAGAAAATATTAATCATAAGAATGTAAATTATCAAATTAATTTTAATGTATTTAATGTAAAGGCTTACTTATCGGGCCTTTTCTGAACCATTCCAACATCACCCTTACCCCTCACATCTAATTTTTTCTCTACGTAAATCAGGCTCTATGTTAAATCCTAAGATTCCTTTGAGTGTGTAATAACAGTAGAAGAACAATTTATGCTGACTCTGACTTTAAACTTATTTTCCCAACTTGGATTCAGAAGAAAAGTTGCCCAGTCGTTAAACGTGGTTTATTGGATGCCTGTGTTTTCATAGTGATGGCTATGGGGGAACGCTGTGTGAGGGCCGACATTCTCCTGTCATTAAAATTGATAATAGGAGGACAGATATGTTGGTTGCCTCAATTAAGACGGAGAGATGTTGCAAATTTTACACAACGCTCTGCAGACAGTAAATGAAAATGCCATATGTTCTCACTCTTCATATGTTTCTACATTTTCTCCCTGTTTTTCTAAGCCAAGTATTCTGAGACATGGTGGTACATGTTAGATGGTATACATACATTTATTTTCAAGCATTGTTTGATATAACTGATAATGACCTCATGAAAGAGTTATGATTATTCCATACAGGTGAGAATGATGTATGTGTGGATTGTAAAATATTCAAAGGAATAATCAGTCACTACAATAATTGTTACATTAGATAACAATAATAAAAACATACCTTCATTCCAACTCATTAAATTTCCTGGTGAGTGTTCTGTTGATGTTGTTGTTTATTTATATTGAAACAAAACCTATAAATGTTAATAACCTTTCAAGAAGCAGGTTTGAAATTCAAATCTCAGCTGCTGTTTTTCTGGCTGGATGTTTCCTGCAGGTCTCCCAGCAGCCTGGATGCATGCAAAGGTTCAGGGACTTCATAAATTCATTTTGGTTTGTGTGGTCAGAAGAGAAACAGAGAAAAGAAACACGGGAGAAAAAATAATGAAATATATGAGAATATAAGAAGCTGGAGAAAATGTGCCAACATGTTCTGTTTGTATGTCTGGGTTTGTATGATGTTTTTATTTCTAGGTAACATATCACTATGCCGAGCAAAATAAATAATTTTAAATAAAATATTCCAACCTAGATGTGAACAGTGTTGTTCATGTTGAAAATACTCCAAACAAACACATGAAAAGCTAAAAGAAAGTTTGACATGAGGAAAGTAGGATTCACGTGGCACGGAATGGCTTGAATTGTATTTCCTGAATTTCTAACTCTTATCAAATCAGAAAGAATTTGGGACCTAACACATAAAAACACCAGTGGAAACAAGCAAACATTTTTCTATTTAGGGATTTCTTAAAAGGTTAATGCAAATATTCAGGCTTCTGACTGAATTATCTCATTTGAAACAAGAGACGTCTACAGGGGCTGAAACCTTAGAAAACCCTCAATATGCAGTTATTGTAGGTTTTAAGCCTACATCTCTGTTTTCGAGATGTTTTTATATTGCTCCGAAGTAATATTCTAATTTTAAATGTCATGTTTTAATTTGCTGGAGCAGAAAATGATCATCATTAGTAACAGAAATAAAGTCTTGAAAACATCAGTGGTGGATTTACTGCATAAACAAACTCAATGATATTCTAATGTGTTGAATCAGACTGATCTTTGAGGATAAATGATATATGTTGATTTATTATTGCTTGGCGTGATTTTCCTCTTCCTATTATGATGATTTTTCTCTGATTTCTAATAAATGATATTACTGAGAAATATTGAAAACTCTTTTATGTGGTAGAATGATGGAAAGGTAAACAGTTCACTCAGGAACAGTCTATGACATTGGCTCATAGTGTTGTCATGTTGTCATAGTTGTGGAAAAATATAAAAGTTTATTTTTAATCTGTGTGGAGAATTATCCTTTCGCCATTTAGGTTCTATGAGGTTGAAGAAGAGTCAATGAGTTGAATTCATGAATTTCATTTATTAAGACTAAAATGCAGCTCTGGTCCATTTTCCATGCTAACTTTATGGGCTAACACAGCAAAATGGCCCCTAACAGTTTCTGGTTCCTTTAGTTGGCTTCTATCTAAGCTTTGCCCTAAAGAGGGCGTTCCCTAGCGTGTCATTTCCTTAGACATTAGATTTGTGTGCGTGTTCACTATGTGTATTTACAAGCATGCAAATAGCTAAAAGAGACAGAGGCAAACACAGAATTATTTATTCCCAACATTTGTTACTTTGTCAATTAATATTTAGTCAGCTGCACATTTTATTGTCCATAAGATTTTATTTTTATTTTTTTTCTGTTCTGCCGACGCGGTCAAACCAAAACTGGTTTTATTCTGTCTAATCTGGAGCATTAAACGCCCCAAACCCAAACAGCCTGGTGAATGTGAAGTCTTGACTCCTTCCATCCCGCCTACATCCTGCCGTTAATGTGTTGACTCTGTAACACCTTGGAAGTGACACTAATGACGAACGCTGTCATCAGCCGCACAGTTAATGGCCTCAGTCATCAGAGTCGTGGATTAGGCAGGGCAGTTTTATCACAGTTGAGTTGTAAATGTTGTATATAAATATGCACTGGGAGGAATATTAGCTTCTCTCTGCGCTGTCGTTCTGATTTCATAAAAAGGTAATGAATTGTTAATAGCATGATTACGCTGAAAATAGAAAAAGTGGAAAATGGATTTGGCATTGTGGCTCCCACTGGTTTCCCTCCACCTCATGAAACGAGAGCCTGTTCATTATGTGTCAATACTTCATAGTCCATTTGTCTAGCTGTGATCAAATGAATAATCTCATTACTGATATGAGACTCAGTTACTTTGGTTTAGAGAGACGCTCAGGTCACTTATCACTGTTCAAAAGTATTTTCTCTCCCTTTATGTTTCAGATGGATTTGACTTTAAGCATCTCGGTGACACAGTGTTAAACTGGTTTATTCACCTTTGTTCACAGCTTTCTTAATTAAACTCCTAGAATGAAAGAGCTGCTTGTATAATGCCTTTATTTGACTTTTTAACATGACGCATTCATATCTGTTTTTACTGTGCAATGCATGTCCTGATGTAGGTTCTGAACATTATCTAGCTCTCTAATCACATCAAATATTGTTGGATTAGGAAAGCTAAATGGCTAAATGTTTTAGGATAAAAATGTTTAAATTGAAATAGTACTAACAACATTTCAATGTATATCACCAGTTATACAAGGAGTCATTTAAAATAGTTTAAAAAAACAACAACAAAAGAACAGAGATAAAACAATTACACTGAAATTCAAAACACATGCGGACATAAAAAGAAGCATCAAATGCAGATTTTAACAAATAAAAATTAAATTAAATACAAAAATGAAAAGTTTAAAATTTTTAAAAAAGAGAAATTAAAAGTTGAAATTCATTCATCCCCAGAACAGAAGCAGCCTTCTTTGTTTTCAGGTCCCTGGTTCTGATGCTGCTGACCCAACAGATGATGGCAGAACAGATGAGACTCTCAACAGACTGACAGAAGATCTGCAACATCTTGCAGGGCCAAACTTTGATGGACCTTAAGCTTCTTCAGGAAGCCCAGTCTGCTCTGTCTCTTCTTCCAGACGATTTATTGTTGAGTAAGTCGTTGCAGGATAAACAAACTGGTTCTGACATGATCCGTCTTCCTGGTGTTGGTCAGGACTCTGGCAGCAGCATTTGTGATGAGCTGCAGCTGATAATTGTGATAGAAAGCTGATTTAGTAATATAATGCATGTGGATGTTAATACTGAGGTCTGGGTCAGTGATCCCATCATAGGATGGACAGTGGTCTGTATCATCATCGTTCGGCTGAGTGGTGGTTTCCTGGTCTAGGAGTGACATGCGTCTGGACTCTGCTGATTCATTTAGAACACAATTTGTCCCTCTAGATTTTATTCAGGAATAGTGAAGTAAAATGGTCTGAATATAAAATTCTAAGGTGTTCTGATCATAATAACATTTGTAAAACTATGTATCATTTGACGTACACTGCATAGGTTTGAGCTACTTTTTGTTTATCCATCACATTTACTTCCCATAATGTGAGTTGGAAGATTATGGTTGTCATGACAAAATCTAAAAACGTTCAAGTGTGTAAGTACTTTTGCAACACACTGTATACAATGGTAGAGCAAACATCTTGCAAGCCTGGGGCTTTTCTTGTAGGAAAGAGTTTAAATAGTTAGAGATGAATGATTGGCAGACTGGTGGAGAGAAGAGAGCAACTTGCTGATCAGAGGGACTTTATTCCACACCTGCTATGGTTGGGATGGAGGTTTGCGGAATGAGTTGAAGGTTCATTGTTGAGCAAAAGGTGTGTTTGTATATCCAGAAAATATTTTTGTTCTTTAGAATTTTTTATAGTGTTTATATGTGGATTTATTTATTTGTATTAGGAAAAAAAAAAGTCTAATATCAAGATGACTTTAGTTATTTGGAAAATATTGTTAACGCCTCTTCAAACCCCCTCTGGTTGAAACCCAGTTGAGACCCTTCAGGTTCTGCAGTACTGATAGGATAAATGTCCTAACAGGCAGTAATGGAAGCGAAGCTGAGAGGCTGACAGCAGAATGTCTCCATTTCTCTACGCATCTTAATATTTCAGTGGCTTACCCAGCAGTTTCTACAGGTTCCTCACTGCAGGCAGCCCCCTCCAGCATGGGCAGACTGGCTTTAATTAGAGCCAGTCAGCTAGCTCTAGAGGAGGAGGGACCTTATCGCAAAAACAGCTGCAGCCGTCGCCGCCATCGCCGCCGCCGCAGCAAGCAGCAGCAACAGCAGCAGCAGCAGCAGCAACAGCAGCAGCAGCAGCAACAGCAGCAGCAGCAGCAGCAGCAGCAGGACTGGGCTGGGAGATCCTGTTCTGAATGTTTTATCAGACCCTGGGCTGGGCGCCTGGGTAGATGCGTCAAACAGAATGCGAAAAAGTCTGGAGATGTTTCTATCAGCACTGGAAGACGTTTTTATTCCTGGATTTATTTAGGCAGCCTGACATGCTTCCAGTTACACAGAATGTACATTGATCCACTGAGATGTTCAAGGGCCATGTGTACATGTTTAAAGTTGGGTCAGTACAGAATACTTAAAAAAAAAAAATAAATTTAAGCCTCCAACTCTTTGGAACTTATTCAGCTTTGGAACAGAAATGGAAACATATCTGCCTGCGTGCTGCAAGCGTAATGAGCTCTGCTGCTTAAACATGACCTGAACGTAGCCTTGAGGGAAAAAAAAGTGTTTTCAAAAACAAAACTGAGTTGTGTTAAGTCTGTGACTGCATGGAAACAACAGTTATTACACATTTATCTGATTTTATTTATAATGACACAAGCTATAAGTCTGCCATCACTGGCAGAAATTTAACAGGAAACATTATGGACAAAAGAGGACTGAATCAATTATTTAGGCTAAAACTGAAATCACAAAAGGAGCCATATCACCGCCTGCAGCAAGCTGGGAAATTAGGTCAGTTTCATAATGTTGTGGTAGAAGCTCAGCAGCTGCAGCAGAGCCTGGAAGCAGAAACACGTCCAGGATAGATGCCGGTGAAAATCCTGTGCTTGGCAACATGAATCATGTTTAAGAGCTCCAGAAGACTCAGTGGAGAACTTCGGCTTAGACACATTTTAAAGGTTAGCAAGATGTATCAGAGGAGTTTTATTCAGGTTCTAACATTTAGACTTTTCTTCATTGTGTTTTGACAATAAATTATTCAAAGGATTATAACCTGCTCAGACTGAGGAGCATCAAACTTTAAACATGGCCACCAGGTTTCATGTTCTAAACACATTCAACCCAAATTCAAACATGATTTTAATTTTTTTGGACAATAATATTGGTGATGCCAAAGAAAAGTGCACCGTGCTGCACTACATACAGTTTTATATTCAATTATCTTCATTGTCAAGAACCTACAAAAGCTTTTTGCATTTGATTTGAACTGACTTAATGATCTAAGTGTCAGCTAATATTTTTAACATTTTCATATTTCACAAAATAAATTGTGACAAATGCAAATGTTTGAGAGAGTGAGTCTTAAGTCTTTAGTTATAATTTTTACCAGTCAATAATTTTGCTTTTCCAAGTATTTTTTACTTTGTGACAGTAGAGTAATCTCATTAGAATGTGATATAATATTTCTTTTAGTTTACCTGTAAAGCTAATTATTTGGTTGCAGAATTCTACAAAAACACATCTAACAAATTAAACCAAATGTTTAATCCATAAAAAAGAGATCTACTGTATTTTAATAGTCACTTTGTAACTCCGTATGTCAACATGACAGAGAGCTGAGCTCTGTGAAACCAGGTAACGCCGGGTACGGGAGCTGCAGAGGCCAAAACACTAAACACTACTGTATGTCCTGACCTTATCGCAGAGAGCAGCTAATTCTGTGAAATTCAGTTCAGACTGTAAACCAGCTTTGTTTTTGTTTTTATGGGAAGCATCACCACACAGCGCCTCACGCTGCACAGGCTCCGTCACATGACATCGTCATTTGATATTGCAATATTAATTTTCTCACTGATGTCAAAAATTCCACTGGTGTCACTGTAAATGAGACGGTATGGAACACTGCTAGTCTTTACTTTAAAACGAATCGCTATTCAGAAAACATTAATCAAAGTGGATGTCAGAGAAGCAGGAACACGTGGAGGGGTTCATTTATGCCCCAACCCATTAATCTCTAATCTTAAATCAACCCGTATCCATGGATGCAGGCGGCTTGACCTTCGTACAGACAAACACACATCCCAGTTTTTACATCAACTGAATGTTTCACTCAAAGACATGCAGTTTTCACCACTAGGGTGGTGATAATGTGCTGGTTTATAGTTTCACAGTGGAGAAGACGGAAAAATAAATAATATTTTTCCAGAATATAAATGCAGTTTTTTATGTAATTGTTGCCCCTGTAGTACAAATAATCCCCACAGGCTAAACAGCAGATTTCTACCCAGTTTATTTATTTTTTATAAACTCAGTGTGTTTTCCTCCTCATGATCTCACTCACTGTTTTCTAAAGTATTTTCTAAAGTATTTATACTATATGGTCACTTCCCTGAAGTGATCAAAATATGTGGTTTAAACATCTGGAGGAATCCGTGGCCACCGGGGATCTGAGTGAAGAAAATGATGCCACAGAGTCTGTGGTCCATGGGACAGTAGAGTTTACTAAGAGTTAATGAATTAGTCTGAAAATGTTTTTGTTCCTTGTTTAGAAAACCGTAGTAACCAGACTGCATACTACTAGCAATACAAGCTGGAAACTACCTTCAAACGTTTATTATCTAGCAGTTTATTATCAACACGTTTTGAAATTATTTGAATTCATGTTGTACAAGCTACCAATTAAGTAGAGAGACAAGAGAAGTTCTTGGATTTAACAGAGACTCAGAAAGGAATCTTCAAGGCGTTCCGAGATGCTTGCTTTATCTTTGTGATCCAACATCACAAATCTTGGCCGATAAGTCTTAATCTCTGCCAGTTTCCCACCGTGGTTTGTCTCTGTGTACTGTGAGGAAAGGACACAGTGTGCCAGGGCCTGTCTGGACTCTCGGCTGGGGTTTTAATGAGGGCTCTTGGACTAGATAAAGACCCTGGGGCTGCTATCAAAGCGGAGAGGGATTGCAAGCTGATTATCCTGCCATCAAGAGCTGGATCTTCAGTCAAACACTCAGCAGCACATTGTGCCGAACTCAACTCTTCACACTGTGTCAGGCCGATAAAGACGGGGTCTCCACTGAGTCATGGTGGTACATCCATTACTGGGATTAAGATGTTTAATTAACAGCATTTCTTGAATGGAATCTTGTTTACATTGGTTGAACATTGCAGCAATGGAGCTAAAAGAACAGTTTGAAATTCTGTGTTATCTGATACGTATGCTCCTGAAAGGAGAGGTGTTTTCAGACCAACGCTCTCAGGAACTAAATGACAACCTGGTGGCAAACAGGAAACACACCCCAGTTTTCCTCACCTCTTTACATATTGAACAAGAGGAAGAAAACTGAACGTACCAGAGAAAATCCAGAATACTAACCTGGAGGGCAGCATGAAATCATCTGTGGCTTCATGCATAAGAGAGCGCGCAGCTGCCAATAAAACCTTAGAAAAAAGAGAGTGCGCAGCTGTCACACTAGAAGTTGGCATAGTGACAAATATTGAAACACTTGGTGCACAAAAAAATTCAGATGTATAAAAGCTGTGCAGACTCATGTGGCAGCACTCCTTTTCTTCATACATCCAGATTTGCAGATGCTGCATGCTCCGCCCACCCCGGCCCATAAATACATACAGATTTGCATAAATAAAATGCAGACTTTCAGCTTCTGTCCAAATAACTGTGACAATGGCCCCTGCGTGTTTGCTTGCAACAGTGCCAATAATAAGAGCAATGACAATGTATTTTATTTAAAAGGCACCTTGTAGGGTACACCAGGTCACCTCAACAAAAATGGAGCAAAAAAAAAAGTAAAGTTAAACATAATCAAAAAAACAAAAGAAAACTGAAATGATGTAAAATGATGGGATGTGTTGATGAATCAGAGTGAAAATGACTGTTTGAACTAATGAGTTTCCAGCTGCTGAATGACGGCGTCTCTCAGATAACTGACATGCACTTCATGCACATTTACATCTACATGTGGGAAAAAATGAAGACGTTTAGTATCTACATTTGGTTTAAACTTATCACCATCTTTGATGTGTTTATTTTACTGTATGAAGCTAAATGTGGTTTAGGTTCATCATTTAGATTCATAATAAAAGAATACAATTATGAAAAAGCATTAGATTTGATAAGTTAAATAAAACTGAATTGTTATCACAGTAGTAGTAACCAGAGTCACAATGTGCTGAGTTTCCTTAGATAGAAAACTTTCTTACTAATTTGAATAAACTGAACTTGAGTGCATTGTTTAACAACTTGTATCAGTTTGGATTGTGTGTACTGGATCGCATATAAATTTGGAATTGTGAATGTTCATGGCAAAAAAGTACGATTTGACAAAAAAATCAGAATTGGCTGCAGTGTGAACACAGCCTAAGTGAGATAGAGATAACGGGCCTCTTCACTCAGAGTTTCAACAATAAAGTCACAGTAAGTCTCTCTTTAAGCCAACTGAGCTCTTTAACCTTCTGAAATCATCTGACATAAAAGGGGTTGAAGAAGGAAATAAAAGGAAATAAAAGCAGATTTTGGTTATGACAGTATTGGTGACATCATCAAACACTTCATACTCATCATCTCATACTCATCACTTCAACCCATTGTGTCCTGCTGGTCCTTACACAGGTCAGATCCAGCTCAAAGGTTTCTTGTTGATTGCTGATTGCTCATGCAGTGATTCTGTGGCTCATGCTGCTCACAGCTACGATCTGCCCCCATTGAATTATCCCAAGTTCCATCTGCTACATTAATGCAAATGTACCGTCACTGGCTCTGTTTTCTTTCACAGTCAGTGTGTTTACATTTTTTGAAGTTAGTCAAGGGCAGAACTGACAATAACTGGTTAGTAAAGTGAAATAAAAACAGACATTTTTGTACCATCCAGCAGATAATTGGTAGCAAAATAAACTTCTTTAATAGCAGCCCTCATTGAGTTTCTCTAACAGACTTTGTACAGTGAATAGAATAGGGTGCCAGTCTAATTTACTTCCCCGTCATTGCTAGAGAAAAGAAAGTGAAACGTGCCAAATGAATGGTATAGTTAATAACTAACTAATAAGGAACATGTTCTTGTCAGATTTCTCCCTATGTTCTGGTGTTTAGAAATTTGACACTGCAATTACCATCAACACAAATTACATCTGTAATATCAGCTCATGTCGTCTGCAGAAACAGAGCAGATGAATAAGGACTTTAGAGTTTAGCTCCAAAAAAAAAAAAAAAAAAAAAAAAAAAACTCACAGGGGAAACCAGAAAAGGGATTAAACCAAAAA
>NW_015115356.1:0-787 GCF_001443285.1 Poecilia latipinna
GCTGATCGCTGGTTTTCAGTTGTAATAATTGAAGCTGCGCATTGATTCTAGTTCGCTCCTCTTTAGGTCCAAAGATAATAACTTCAGTTTTGTTTCTGTTCAGCTGGAGAAAGTTTTGGCTTATCCACTCATTTATCTGTTCTAAGCATCTATTCAGTGATTGGATGCTGTTCTAAGCATCTATTCAGTGATTGGATGGGGTCAAAGGTCACCTGGTGACATCGTGATGTAGAGCTGTGTATCATCTGCGTAGTTATGGTAGCTGATCTTATTTCCTGTTATAACCTGAGCCAGTGGGAGCATATAAATATTGAAAAGAAGGGGTCCTAGGATTGAACCTTGGGGTACCCCACATGTGACCTTTGACCTCTCTGATGAGAAGTTTCCAATTGAAACAAAGAAATCCCTGTTCTTTATATAAGATTCAAACCAGTGGAGCACTGGACCGGAGAGTCCGACCCAACTCTCCAGTCGATTCAGTAAAATGTCGTGGTCAACAGTGTCGAAAGCTGCACTGAGGTCCAACAGTACCAGCACTGTGGTTCTCCCACTGTCTGTATTTATATGGATGTCATTGAACACTTTGACTAGGGCCGTCTCCGTGCTGTGGTGAGCACGAAAACCAGACTGGAAGGAGTCAAAGCGATTTATTATTGTTAGGAAGTTATTTAATTGTTTAAAAACTGCTTTTTCAATAACTTTGCTGATGAATGGGAGGTTGGAGATCGGCCTGTAATTCTGCAGTAGTGATTTGTCTAGGTTGTTTTTTTTTATCAGTGGTTTAATA
>NW_015115356.1:4504-8411 GCF_001443285.1 Poecilia latipinna
CTGGAAAACTTGTTGCAGGTATTAGATTGAAGTTCAGGTGGTAACGTCATAGGAAGGTTTGTGAGCCTCTCAACAGTAGCAAATAAAGCTCGAGCATTGTTAATGTTTTTGTTTATGACATCTGCAAAGAAAGCCTCTCTTGCATGTTTTAGTGTTGTGTGATAGTTACGTTGTCTTTCTTTGTAGATGTCATAATAAACGTGCAGTTGAGTTTTACGCCATTTCCGTTCGGCCCTACGGCAGAGTTGTCTTGCAGATTGAACAGTTTGTGCATTTCTCCATGGAGATTTCTTCCTACCAGACTCAACCTTCACATTAATGGGGGCAATGTAATCAATGATATCTGAAAGTTTGCACTGAAAATCCTCTACCAACTTATCTATGTCATTATAGCTTAAGGACGAGGGAGAAGAGTAGATTTGATTAAATGTTTCTGCTGTGTTTTCTGTGAAAGTACGTTTTGTGATAGTACCTGTTTGTCCAAGTGGGTTAATGGATAAAGAACTGTCAAAGATAACACCAAAGTGATCCAACAGGCGACATCAGTTACAGAGACATTGGAAATATTCACACCGTCACTGATAACCAGGTCCAGTGTGTGTCCATGAGTGTGTGTTGCTTGTTTGATATGTTGTGTTAAACCAAAACTCTCTAATATATTAAACAGCCGTTTTGCCCCTCTGACTTGGGGGTTGTCAACATGAATGTTGAAATCACCGACAATTATCAAACAATCGTAATCAATGCATAACAGAGATAGCTCATTCAAGTCTGTAAAGAAATTTTCCACATATGTTGAAGTTTTGTATAAAGTTAGTGTCAAAGTTTGTTTGTGGACTTTTACCTCAATTCCAAGATACTCAAAAGAGGTGAAATGACCCAAAGAGATTTTACTACAGTTTATAGTATTCTTAAATATTGAAGCCACGCCTCCTCCTTTTTTTTTGTTTTCTATTCTCACTTAAAAAAATGTATGTCGGAGGCGCTGATTCAATTAGTACCATTGGTTCACTACTGTCATTCATCCATGTTTCTGTCAGAAATAAAACATCGATATTATGGTCGGTGATGATATCATTAATTAATAGAGCTTTAGCACAGAGAGATCTGGTATTTAAACGAGCTAGTTTAAGTGACTTGGAGGCCGAAGGTTCTTCACTCTGAGGTTCCTTTAGGCAGGGGATCAGTCTGAGGTTTGAATTAAGACCACTGTTATTGTATTTCTGTTTTTGGTAACTTTTCTTGTAGTGATCCGGACAGGTAATGTCCTGTTATGCGGTGCTGGGGGGCCAGACACATTCTGGAGGAAGACAGGTGTAAAGATAATGTCTTGACCCCGGTCTCAGACCTCAGAGATGCAGAGTGCTGGATCCTCAGGTGGCTTAAATGAAGTGAGGTCTGCTACGTGAGTGCTAAGGAGAGACGTGACGAGGCGAACCTGTTGATTCATTCCATGTGTACATTTGAGAAACTGTGGTCCAGAAGACATTTCTTCATACATATCTTGTGAATGCAGTGAATGAGTGTAGGAGCAGAGGGGCAGGGGGAAGGAGGAGGGGAACCAGTCGCTCTTTTATCAGCTTGTTTTGGAATAGTTTGCTCCTGATACACGGAGGGTTCCATCCTAGTCAGACATCCTTGAGCCTGTTCTTCTGCGATGATCACATTGTTGTCCTTGTTGATAAAATGAAAAATGTTTGCAGTGAGCAGCTTTATCCCATGTTTATTTAGATTACATCTGCCTCTTCCAAAGAGGAGAAAGCGCTGCCAATAGACCCAGAGGTTATCGATGAAGGTCACTGAGCTGGCAGAGCAGGTTTTAATCAGCCATTTGTTTATCATGAGCAGCCTGGAATGTTTTTTGTCTCCTCATTGAGGTGATGGAATTGGACCACTGAGAAATAACTTCATTTTTAAAGCCGGCCACGCTGATTCGTCCAGGTGAGGGGTTCTCTCCGTTAGTCCTGTCGTGGGATCTGCAGTGTGAGACTTTTGTTTCGGTTTGGTGCCGTGAGCGATTCAGGGTGAGCTGCTTAGTACCGGGTATATGACCTCTCTGCTGATTTGAGGAAGAGTTGTTTCATTTCCAAAGGTAGCGTTGATCTCAAAGTTCACCTCCAGCCGTTGAATCTTCATTTATAAAAACTGAAGTCTTTGTAGAATACTGCTAATGTCCTTGGGGTCGGACGGAGGCATTTTGCCCTAGTTCAACTTGGGGGTGAAGAAAAGTAAGGTAAAAATAAAAGTGAGAAAATCTCCCAGTCCTTAGGTTTGAAGTAATCCAGTTATGATGTCGATAGTGTAAATATAACTATAAAAACTGTGACTTTAAAAATAAGTCACAGGCAAAGTTATCAGTAAGGATGAGAGTGAGCAGGATGAGCTGCTCCTCCTTCAAGGTGCCGGTCGTAAAAAAAAAAAAAAAGAAAAAAAAAAAATATATATATATATATATATATATATATATATATATATATATTTGTATGGTATAAGAGGTTTTCACAGGTTATCTTATACATTTATGACATAATGATTTTTATCAAATATGTAAAAAATGTAAATTTACATACATACAAAAGATGTCTTCATCATATAATCTAGTATGTCTGGATCCTATTCTTCTATTGAATAATTCAAAATTAATGACTTTATAGTTTTTCCATGTTTTAAAATTTCACCCTGGATTTCTTTTTCATTCCTTGAACTTCAAAAATGTTTAAGCAAATAAAAAAAAAATTGTCAGGAAAACCTGGTATTAAGTAATAATACCAGGCCCATATAGATAGACTCTGGTTTCTGATACAAGTCAGAATATCTCTGACACTGTTTTCGCTGTTAACGCGCCAACACTGAACACCGATCACTGAGTATGTGTGTTCATTTCTGAATTAATAAGTACAGCAGAAGGAGAAGTTAAACAGTGGTCTTGTACTTGAGTCACTCCCATTTAATCCTCAACTACCTAATTTAACCTGTCAAATTGCCACATAAGAGGTTCATCCTGGTTTTATCTATTAGGATAAGTCAGACATGAGGTTCAGAGTCATTGAGGATGGTTTGGAGTTGAACTGGCAACTTTTGGCAGAGCCTTGACAGTCTCGTGTGTGTCCGAGCAGCATACTCAGCAGGAGATTATTGCACCAATGCCTGTGGGGCCGCCTTTGCCTAAATGATTTCAGACTAGTTGTGTGTTTGTGTACGAGTCATTGTGTGGGTGTGTGTGCAACATTGTTTTCTTTTTGCTTGTATGAAGGGCTTATCACCCCAAGGCAGCCAGTTAATCTATTATTGAACATTGCTGCTAAACCCATTAATTAGGACTTGAGGTTGAGACGGGTGAATGGCGCCGCGAAGTTTGGTGGGAGTCCAGCTATTAGTAGGGTTGCCACCTTGCAGAAATTAAGATAAGGGACGCTCCCGATGGCGATTATAGAAATATTATAGAAATAAGGAGTTGGGTTTGGAGGCTGGTTCTAGACCAAATTAACCACAGAGGCCAGGATAGTCGTTGTTTTTTCATGGCGACACTTGAAAAAGAATTTTAAAAAACCCACAAAATAACAGAGCAATATTTCATTCTGTAGAGACTCACACGGAGAGAGAAACGGCAGTTAGACAATTTTATTAGACTGAGAATTTGGCGCTGAGACTCGCTGCAAGCTTGAGTGATCTGCTCGAGCAAAGCTCAGGTAAGTCTTCCCCGGGCCCGGTCACTGGTGATGGAGCTTGGAGGGGAGTCTTGATAGGACCTGAAGTGTCCAGGAAGTTGATGGTGGAGACGGGGAGGAGGTGGGTTGAAGCACGACTGAAGCGGGTGGACCTGTGGCTGCTTCGCCTTTTAAAGGAGCTCTTGCTGGATGATTGGACCGAAGTGGAGCGGTGGAGCGTCCTGGTTGGCTGCAGCGAA
>NW_015115356.1:11175-42757 GCF_001443285.1 Poecilia latipinna
GGAGTCCAGCTATTAGTAGGGTTGCCACCTTGCAGAAATTAAGATAAGGGACGCTCCCGATGGCGATTATAGAAATATTATAGAAATAAGGAGTTGGGTTTGGAGGCTGGTTCTAGACCAAATTAACCACAGAGGCCAGGATAGTCGTTGTTTTTTCATGGCGACACTTGAAAAAGAATTTTAAAAAACCCACAAAATAACAGAGCAATATTTCATTCTGTAGAGACTCACACGGAGAGAGAAACGGCAGTTAGACAATTTTATTAGACTGAGAATTTGGCGCTGAGACTCGCTGCAAGCTTGAGTGATCTGCTCGAGCAAAGCTCAGGTAAGTCTTCCCCGGGCCCGGTCACTGGTGATGGAGCTTGGAGGGGAGTCTTGATAGGACCTGAAGTGTCCAGGAAGTTGATGGTGGAGACGGGGAGGAGGTGGGTTGAAGCACGACTGAAGCGGGTGGACCTGTGGCTGCTTCGCCTTTTAAAGGAGCTCTTGCTGGATGATTGGACCGAAGTGGAGCGGTGGAGCGTCCTGGTTGGCTGCAGCGAAGGCATGGTGATAGATGATGCTGGTTAAGGAGAATAGTCTCACAGGTTGAATTTACACCTAGGCTTCATTTCATCATTTGATATAAGTGAGCCAAAGAGCAACTTGTGTCTCCAGACATTAAGGTTGCAGATCCCTGGCAGATGGAAAGTATGATCATATACAGCAGTTCACTCAGCTCAAGTGCAGCACTATAATTTTTAATTCGTTGTTTAAGTAAAATTGTGAAGGTTAAAAAAAGGTGATCCACCACTGAGTATTAACTAAGACATGTATTTAGTATAACTTCTTTGCTACCCTGTTGGCCCCCATCTAGAACCACCCAAGACTGCAGGTCTGGGTCTGGTGCATTAATAATACATTAATGACCAATGAATTCATAAAATATATCAACATTTCAAAATAAAACCATGACAATTTAGCTGACCTTAATATTTACTGTGTTTTATTTTGGTCATTATTGTTACACTTAGTGTTGATATGTTAGTTTTCATTTTTAGACATTCTTCCTCAGTTCATTGGGAGCAACTCCAACTATTCCCTGTTAGAACTAGTAAGGCAGACTTTACGTTTCAATATGACCGTTCCTCGCTTAAGCATTAGTAAGTTGTGGTGGAAACATTTCTTTTACAAGACACAAACATAAAAGTGTATTAAAAATCATTGGTACGTGTAGCGCCTGCAACTCTAAACTTAACACATTAAAAGTGGTATTTGCTTATGGAAAGAGAAGCGTAAAACAATGTTTGTAAGAGTTATCACAAACAATGTTAATAGATGTTGACATGTTGAAATTCTGACTTAACTAGAATGCTAATTTATTGAATCTAACGTCAAACCCCGATCTGAGTTCCCACTTCCCAGGTAACTGAAACTCAGCATAAGCCCTCTGGAGATCAAAAAAAAAAAACCTCCACAATGTTTGACATATCTGCCGTTTCTAATTAACTCACCTGTTTTCACTCAGCTCATTGTCCTCAGCAGTTCTTAAGCTGTTTTTTGATTTTGATCTCCTTCCTTGTCTACCAGAATGTGGTTTGGAGTCCTTGCTTGTTCACAATGCTCACACTTCAGTAGTCAAGTCAAGTGAACTTTATTGTCAAAGATCTATGTAACAGGGTTAACACAGAAGTCTGAAATTGCGTTTCACCAGTCTACAATGTGCAATTAAATTAAACATATAAACATATAAATAAGACATTGACAATACACTGTGCAATAAGAAGTCAATAAGGCAATAAGAAGAATATATAGATAGACAATAAATACACAATCACACGCAGTGCAAATAAAAGACTTGCACACAAAAATACACACACACACACACACAGCAGCAGAAGTGCAATCAGTGGACATACAGGTAATGTGAGGTAATGCAGATGCTGTATGCAAGGTGCAAAGAGTAAAGTGCAAGTGATGTGTGAAGGAAATGTTTATGAAATGTTCTCCAGTGTCCTTGAAATGTTCATTTAGTTTACTACAATGTGTTGATGAGTCTGATGTCTGATGGCTTGTGGAAAGAAGTTGTTTCCCAGTCTGCTTGTGTGGTGACATCGCAAGCTGCGGTAGCGCTTCCCTGATGGTAGTAGGGAGAACAGTTTGTGTGCTGGGTGAGTGGGGTCTCATTATGTTCATTGCTCTCTTGGAACAGTGTGAAGTGTAAAGGTTCTGAATGGCTGGTCGGGGTGATCTGATGATCTTTTCTGTGGTCCTCACCACCCTCTGGAGTGCCTTCTTGTCTGCAGCTAGACAGCTGTCGTGCCAGACAGAGAGGCTGCTGGTCAGGATGCTCTCAGTGGCTCCCTATAGAAGGTGGTGAGAGCAGATGTGGCTCTTCTCAGCCTCTGCAGGAAGTGGAGTCGTGTCTGATCCTTTTTAACCACGGAGGTGGTGTTTGTAGTCCATGTGAGGTTATATGTGATCTGCACTCCAAGAAACTTTGTGCTTTTCACAGACTCCACAGCACTGCCATTGATGATGAGTGGGATGTGAGTTGTTTTTTCTTTCCTGAAGTGCAGAGTTATTTCTTTTGTTTTGTTGACATTGAGTAGCAGGTTGTTTCTCTCACACCAGTTGATGAGTTGATGTACCTCCTCTCTGTACGCTGAGTCATCGTTGTCTCTGATGAGGCCCACCACCGTCGTTTCATCTACGAATTTGATGATGTGATTTGTTTCAAGTCTGGCACTGCAGTCGTGGGTCATCAGCGTGAACAGCAGGGGAGATAGCACACATCCCTGCAGCACCCCAGTGTTTATGATGCTGGTCACTGAGGAGTTGTTTCCAACTCTGACTATCTGTGGTCTGTTTGTTAGAAAGTCCAGCAGCCAGTTGCATAGTGAAGTGCTGATGCCTTTTGAACTCAGCTTGTTCACCAGATGTTGGGGGATGACAGTGTTGAACGCAGAGCTGAAGTCAATGAACAGCAACCTTGTGTGACTGTTTTTGTTCTCCAGAAGAGCCAGGCAGAGGTGAAGTGCTGCTGCTATGACATCATCAGTGGAGCACTTGGGGTGGTAGGCAAATTGACATGGATAGTAGTGGGGAGGGTAGATGTTAAGTGGGCCTTTACCAGTCTTTCAAAGCACTACATCAAGATCGTAGTGAGTGGTATGGGTCTGTAGTCGTTGAGTGATGATGTTGGTGACTTCTTGGGTAGTGATATGATGGTGGTGGCTTTGAAGCTTGCTGGTATGATGGCTTGGTTCAGAGAGATGTTGTAGATGTCTGTGAGGACGTCAGAGAGTGAGTCAGCACAGTCTCAGGTATGTTGTCTGAACCTGGAGCTTTCCTGGGGTTCACCTTGAGTAGGGTCCTCCTCACGTCCGCTGGGTCCAGTTGAAGTGTTGTGCTGTCTGGGTTGACTGGGGTTTTGTAGGTTTTGTAGTGTTAGTTTCTTCAAACCGGCTGAAGAAAGTGTTCAGTGAGTTGAGGAAGTCTGTGTTGTCCTCACACAGTGGCGGGGCTGGCTTATAGTCTGTGACTGACTGGATGCCTTGCCACAGGCGTCTTGGGTCTTTCGTGTCTGTGAAGTGTGAGTTGATTTTTTTGACCATAAGCACGCTTGGCTGCTCTCACACCCTAGTGCAAGTTGGCCCTGGCTGACTTGAGGGCCTCCTTCTCCCCAGACCTGAAGGCAACATTGCGTGCTCTCAGGAGTGAACCAGGGTTTTTCGTTTGGTCTCACTGTAATGTCCTTGGTGACCGTTACATCTGCCATGCATTTTGTTATGTATCCAGTTACTGAGTCTGAGTATTAGGTGAGGTTGACGTCCTGGTTGGTGGTGGCCGCCTCCCTGAAAACAGGCTAGTCTGTGTGTTCAAAACAGTCCTGTAGTGCTGTTGTGGCGCCCTCTGGCCAGGCCCTGATCTGTTTCACAGCTAGTTTGCTTCTTGTCAACAGAGGTCTATAGGCTGGAATTAGCATAACAGAGAGATGGTCTGATGAACCCAGGTGGGGGTGGGGAACTGCTCTGAAAGCCTGCCTGATGTTGGTGTAGACCTGGTCAAGTGTGTTCTCCCCTCTTGTTGCGAAGTTTACACACTTGTGGTAGGGTGGTTAAAGTATGGCAAATGATACAAGTTTTACATGTGTGGGGTTGGTTAGACCCCATTTCTACATACAAGGGTTAAATTGGCCTGATTAAAATCGCCAGCGATTATGCAGACTGAGTCCGAGTGTGTGTTTTGTAGTGTACTCACAGAGTGGTGCAGAATGGAGAGTGCTTCCTTTGTGTTCGCACTGGGGAAACAGCTGTGATGTTGACGGTATTGAATTCTCTCGGAAGGTAAAATAGGCGATATTTGAGGGTTAAAAACTCAATGTTCTCTGAGCAGTGGCTAGCGATAACTGTAGCGTTTGTACACCAGTTGTTGTTGATCTAAATGCACACACCACCTCCCCGAGATTTACCCGTGCTGGCGTGGTTTCTGTCTGCACGGAGTGTTGCAAACCCCTCCAGTTGAATGGCGCTGTCCGGAATGGTGTGAAGCCACGTCTCGGTTAGGATGATCGCGTTGCACTCTCTCACGTTTCTTTGTGTGGTTAAATCCAGCTTGAGATAGATTTTATTTTCCAGTGAGCGGATGTCGGATAGGAGAATAGAAGGTAGTGCTGTTCTGTGAGGGGTTTTTTTTCAATCTGTTGGTGATGCCAGCTCGACAGTCACGTTTTCTCCACCAGCGCATGCTAAGTCTCCCCTGCCGCCTCAGCTGCTTCCAGTTTCGGCTGGTGGGGGAGGAGGAGCCCGCTGCCTTGGTCTTAGGCCTGTTGTCTTGCTGGGGTATGATTCCCAGACGGAGAACAGTTTCTCGATCTGTGGCGAACTTAACTCCTGACATATCCTTTGTGGTGTAGTTGTTTCTCACTACAAGTAATGTACTCCTGTTGTACATGATTCTTGAAGAAGATTGTGACGCTTTGGACGACATATTTAACATAAAAAGCACATCACTATCGGGAGCTGGCTTGGCCGCAGCCTCACCGGGCGCTGCCATCTAGGCTAGCAAATTGTGTATAGCTCCTAATTATTTGTTTGTGTTCTCCATAGTTTTTGTTAGGGGTCAGAGCAGGGGTGCGGTATGGGGGTGAGGAAAGTTATGACAATTCTAGGGGACCTGACCAACAGGGGGCCCTCCACAATTGAATTATTTATTTTTTGTTCATATAAATAAAAATTAAAAAATCGGGGCCCTGTCAATGACAAAATTAATCATATTGTATTTTCAAAGATTGTTTTTAGCAGTAAAAATTTTATGTTCCCACTCCCAGATCAAAAAACACACATCCATATTTGCCCTGAACTCCCCTGGATCTGCGTTACATGGTTCGTTCCTGCTTGGAGCGCTTGAAAGTGACTTATTCAGCTGCAGACAGTAGGAAACATGAACAACTGTGGCAGTTACTATGCTGCTAAGAAAAGTTATAAAGCAAGGTTTTCAAAAAAAAGAGAGGGAGAGAGAAAAAGGCGAGTGTTAATTTATAACCCAGTTTTTCTCCGACAGGTGAGTAGACTGTGTGAGATTATCAACTATTTAGCATAATTAACTTAGCTACAGACTACTGTTTGTCTCCTTTTCACTAGCATTTAATGAATTAAGGAAAGAAATTACCAACATATTCATATATTTAACTTGTCCCTTTTACCTTATAGCACTTAACAGATGAGTCCATCAGCAGCAGCTCTAACCCATGTCCCTCTTGACCAGCCCAAACTAATTTTTTGTCAGGGGGCCCACGATTCCTGGCGGCGCTCCTGGATCAGAGGCTCGCCGAGGGGTTTAATCTTTGTTTTACTTTCTACATTAACAATGGCTCATAGATTGTATTAAGGCAATGTAGGTAATGTGTCAACTGTTGAATAGAGTTGTTATGTGCAGCCATTTTTATAAGTTATTTTAAATTCATGACCTACTGTAAGTCAATCTACACATTCAGTATTCATCGTTTTGTTTTTATTGGATTGAGGAAATAAAAATACTAATCATTTCAATTTTGAATAACTTTGAAGATTCCTTTATTTATTGGCAGATACCAACTCAGACATAATTGCTCGAAATTTTCTCTGAATTTAATCATGAGTAAATAATAAAAATGCTTTAGCTCATAGAAATTTCCATTTATCTGTGAAGCTATTTTCCTTCTCCAGTGTAGGATTTTTCTAATTTCCCCAGACTTTGAGCTCAGTCTCTCCCACTGAGCATCACTTCACATAAGACAAACAGCGAATACAAATGTCAGTATGAAGTGTTTGCACACTGAATTGGAGCTCATTCTGTTTCTGACTCGACTGGTTGTCATTCCAGGGAAGCGACAGTGAAACACGTGTCGGCTGAGTGATGGAAATGTGGAACGACATGCTGAAACATTGACCTGGTCGTTGGTTTGGTTTTCCCGGGGCTGTCCTGTCTGTTTGACAGATGAACGTAAAACACTCAAGCTGTAGGTCAGCATGAGTGGAAGCTCTGGAGGATGATAAAGACGATGAAAACCTAGAGTTAATAGAAATTTTTGAAAATATTCAACTCACTTGTTGCATAGTAGTCAAATTGATGGATGGATGGATGTGTCAGAACAATAAACAATTCTGCAAGTAGATATGGTCGCAGCTGTGCGCCCCACAGTGCTCATCCTCATTGTCGTCTTTGAGCTGTCTTCAAATAAAGCTTTTTCTAAAAGCCTCAGGTGGTAGTAAGCAGGATGTCTGATTGAAGGAGCTTCATTTGGTGTGAAGCGAGGTTGGCTTGGTTGTCAGGGTGCAATGATAAGTGCCCTTCTTGAGAGTTTGTTGATATTAGAGGACATCAATTAGGACTGGACGATATGGTTGAAAAACATATCATTATATAACGTGTTTCAGATCAGTCCATATTGATATTTATGGATTAATTTTTTGTTTTGAATATCTGAAACACTGCCAAACTGATGGCATGGTGTTTCCTGTTTTAGCTACAGTTTCCACTTCACACCATTGTTTGTTTATTTTTAAGTATTTATGAGGCATGATGGCAAATCCTTAAACTGCTGCTGCACTGGTTACTAAACAAGTTGTTGGGTAACCAAAGAGTGAGTGAGTTACTAGGCAACCAAAGAGTGAGTGAGTTACTAGGCAACCAAAGTGTGAGTCAGCTGCTAGGTAACTAAAGAGAATGAGTTAGTTGATGCCACACCACCTTGCTTTGCTGCCTATGAGAGGTTGAGCTGCTAAAGTCTTTCCTCTGCTTACATCCCCAAGAATGCTACAGTTCTGGATTGGAGTTCAGAGAAAATTGTATATATTGAATGTTTAATATTCTGTCAGACATTATCTGCTGATTTTGATCATGTGTCTGTCATGATATACATTTTTATTAATTTATCGTCCAGTTGTAATGTATAAGCAGTCAGGACAGATGGGTCTGAAAGACTGGAAGAAATACTGTACATGTTTATTGCTTATGGGTAGAATTCAGGAAGGTCTATGTCTCTTTTCTTTTTTAGACAATTAATTCAATTAGTTTTGTTCAGCATTTTAGTAAGAAACAACAAGTAAAAGCTAGAATTTTCTGTCCAAACTTAATCTGCAGTCAGCTGACCAGAACTGAGCAGCAATAGGTAAGAGAGGGACATTACTGTGTTACTCTATGATCCAACCTGCCAGAGAAAATTTTTCCAGCCCTCTCTTTGGTGTCTCATAAAACTGATTTTGAACTGCAGGAATGGCATAAAGCATTTTAAACCACAACTTTTTTGAAACCACTTTCTGCTTCGGCCTCTGTTATTTTTTGTTTTCATTCATTGTTTTTTGTTGATAAATCTGCACCTACTTTTTCACTACAATACTCAAAAGAAAGATGTGGTTGCCAGAAACTAGAATGGGGAAACCAAACACAAGTAGAGCTTATTGATTTTACACAGGCGACTGTGTCATTTTGACATAAGCAAGGAATCACTTCATCAGTTCCCTCCATGTTTTACATCTGGACTCCATCATGGGGATGTTTTTGACCCTAAACACAAATAACTACAAACACTTCCTGAGGCTGACAGCATCTGTCAACCCCTCTGCTGCCTGATTCCCTCTGATGACGGACCAGCCTGTCGTCCCAGCAGGCCAGCAGAGTTAATGCTGACAGACAGATACCTCGTTAGCATTATAGCTTCTGCCAAAGGGCGAGCATCTATTGTTAGCGTGATAGCAGGGCCTTGGAGCAAACGGTTATTCTCAGTGTGACACCACTCACAAGGGCCAAAGTTGTTGAGAGGATGTTAGCTTGGGCCATAGGGCTCAGAGGACAGAGAAAGGACGCCTGTCACTTTGGTCCTTATGGATGAAGAGGTCAGTGGTGGGAGCATCGTGACTAGTGTAGTAAAATATATTTGCCAGTAAATTTGGAGTGCAGTCTTGCTGCATAAGGTTGAGCTTCCAAGATTGTTTGATGAGTTGACATTACCTTGAAGCACCAATCTTGGTGAATGCTGGTACTGAAACGTCAACGTAAAAACCATTAATAGCCCAAACTACTGAACCCAGTTATTTGGTGTCCCTCTCAGTTTAAACTGCAGTATGTAACTTTAAAAAATATATATGTCTTTTACATATTGGTTAAAACTCTCATAATATGAGACAAATATGTGAAAAAAATAGAGCTCCTCCTCCGCCCATTAGTACTATTGCTGTGTGAAGAAATGCACCAGTCCCATTCAACAACGCCCAATCAAAGCCAGGTGTAGTGTCAACCTTGTGTACACGCTGCTAAATGGGCTAATGGCAGAGAAGCAATTTAACATTCCAGGAAAACTCTCTCTGCCATCATTAGTGTCCATGCTAACTAGCCTTAGCATTCCTGGCAGACTCTGCCAGGAATTAAGCTGTAGTGTAACAGAGAGCAAAAGGTCAATTGTGGGGGTTGAGCAGTGTGTACACAGGCTTGATTGACGGTGCTAAGATCTTCCTCCTGGATCTGATTGGCTGTTTCTAGTTAGCACTGAAAGCAATGGCGAAGGCAGAGGAGCTAATTTTCTCTGAGTGTTTGTCTTATTTCTTACTCTCACAATGTAGTAACAGTTTCAACAAATAAGTGAAAAAAAATATATATTTTTTTATAAAAGTTACATACTATACCTTTAGATTGGGTTGATTTTTAAGGACTCGACCTTCTGAAAGTCCATGAGGCCATTCGACCCTGTCACAACTTGACTTAACACTTTTACTTTTCTGTTTACAAGGAAATTATATTTTATTCCGATTAAAAAAAAATCTTACTGGATTAATTAAAACAAGAAGTAAATATTAACCTGTAAGGAGAACTTAGAAAGATGTTTGGATCAAGTTGCAAGTTGTTTCCATTTACCACAATAACTCAACAAGAAAATGGATTAAATTAATTCATAGTGAGCCACATGAAACTGCTTTTTAGTTATAATTTAGGTTTTTTAGCATTTTTGTATGATTTATAAAGCCTAAGCTTATAGCATTTTTAAACCAGGCAGGTTGTCTTGGTCTAAACCTGTTTCCTGGTCCTGGTCCTCAAGGCACACCACATTGCATTTTTTTAGGCCTGAGCAGCGAAGCGCTGGCGGAGGCCTATTGTAATCGCAAGATTTCTTGATTTTTTTTTTGCTTCCGTCACTTAAAGCGGCTGCTTGGGGCCTTTAACATATTCAGAAACTCACCAAACTTGACCCAAAATTGTCCCGCCGAAAATTTTCGGATTCCAGTGGAATCGCAAGTGGGTGTGGCCAAACTGCTCTACAGCGCCCCCTAAAGTGAGATGGGGGAAACCGTAGGTCGTAGCTGAAACTTGGTACGTAGGTAGATCTTCCCAAATCAAGAAAGTTCGACAGGCCATTTTGGGTCAAATGTCAAATTTTGGCCATTTTTCTCTTTTACTCATGTCGAACTTTAACCAACTCCTCCTTGAGTTTTCGACCGATTGGCTTCATTCTTGGTCAGAATGCAGTAATGCCATAGGGCTTTAAAAGTTATCAATAAAATTGACTCTTTGTATATGTTCAGGGGGCGTGGCAAAGTGGTGAACTTGGCGTACTCGCCGAAACAAACGAAACGCTATAACTTTCTCATAAAAAGCTCAATTGGCACCAAACTTGGTATGAGGGATCCTGGTTGGATGCCTGACGATCCTATGTTGTCATAGTCTGACCTCATGTAAGCCCCGCCCCCTCAGAACAGGAAGTGACTTAGGGTAGGGTCACTACCCTAAGTGACTTATGGTAGGGTCACTACCCTAAGTGACTTATGGTAGGGTCACTACCATAAGTCACCTTGACCTAATCACCTAAGTGATTAGGTCAAGAGAGCCACTCTGGCTCTCTTGACCTAATCAAGATAATCTTGTGTCAGATGACTGATAACATATTGGTCTCGCTTGCTTTAAAGCGCCGAGAGTTTTCAGTGGAGGGCGTGGCCGTGGCAGCGCAGCGAAGTCACAGGCCACGCCGCCACCATATGTTTGGCTGCTCTAGATTCCACATGTTTCAGTCCAGCCGGACCAAACTCACAGAGATCGATCCTTGTCCACCCCCCGACAGGAATCCAGTGCAATAGTTTGTGGCCTAATTCCTCCACAGCACCCCCTAGAATATTTTTAAAAAATCAGCCTCTACCCATACTTCATCCCAGAATTCTGAAGCTTGGTACACATGTGTATCTTGTCAGGACCTACAAAAAAAATCTCTTGGAGCCATGCTCTAAACCCAACAGGAAGTCCGCCATGTTAAATCAAAGCTGCCATTTGTCTATTTTATTGATGTCGTATCTGAGCAAACTCGTCCTAGAGCTTTTGAGATCCAGGCTTCAGACTCAGACAGCACAGTCTTGAGGCATTGAGGGTCAAAAGTTATCAAAGGAATTTTTCTATGTCAAAGCATGTGGGCGTGGACACGCCTCATATCTGGCCATTCTCCATGAAACATCAAGATGGAATAACTTCCCCATATATGCTCCCAGCTGCATCAAACTTCATTTGTTTCATCACAGACCAGAGCTTATCACTGTCATGAATGCAGGCTGGACCCAGGTTAAAGTGTGGATGAAGGATTTTTAATGAAAAAACGGAGCAGCTCGAACAGTCCAAGAAGCAGGTGTTACAGTGAGCCGAGACTATGCCAACACTGGTAACACAGACAACAAGGACTTAAGCCAGTTCTACTGTGAAGACTAACAGACACTCAGGACTACACAGTTCTACTGAGATGACTGAACATAAACTCAACGACTGCAACCTGGCTTGTGACACACGACAAGGACCCGACAAGAGACAAAGACAACAGGGGGACTTAAATACACAAGGAGGGAAATCACAGGAATGAGACACACCTGGGAACAATCAGGATTGGACGGCACAGAGACTCACAGGGGAACAGAACTAAACACAGAAAAACCTCAAAATAAATACGCAGAAAACACAGATCCTCACAATCACATTGAAATGGTCGATTGGTGACATCAGTTTAGCCCCGCCCCCTTCCAACAGGAAGTCACCTGTTGGAAGGAGCAGTTAGAGCATTTAATCATATGTGCATTATCCTATTTGCAGTAAACTTGTTAGGCTTGACCTTTGTTAGCCTCTAAAGAGCCCAATAGCTTGAAATTGCAATTCAGATCGACTATGCTTGTGCGTCGTCAGGGAGCTCTATGGAAGATGTAGGTGTATGTCTCCTAGTTGCAGGAACTACGCGAGAGCGTCTGCGGTGGCGAGCGTGTGGTGGTGCTGGAACCCCCGCGGTCGCCAATAGGCCTTCGGTGCGCTTCGCCACTTGCGGCTTTAATTATATTTAGCTTCCCTTCTTTAGCGCACTTAATCTTCTGCCTCTTAATCTGGCATCAATTAAAATCAGACATGCTGAAACAGAGAAACATCTATAGGGCATAGCGCCTTGCGGACCATGGTAGGAAAACCTGGTCTAAATATCTAAGAAATACATCAGCATAATGTTAACTATTATGTAGATGAGGTGAGTGTAGCCTCAATATTGAAATTCAGATCGATTGCTCAGTGGGATATTTTTGATTTTGCCTTTCTGTGCAAATGATTAGACTTTTAAGTCTATATCTGTCTAATGCAAGCAAAAAAGATTTCAATAAGTTATAAGTTGTACATTTACAGAATCATTACTGGTATGAATTTGTTATAAAAGTATTACTGATTGCACTTTAAAAATTAGGTAACTTTATGTTATTAAAGGTACATTTTAAACAGTAATGATTTCCTGGTTAATGTCAAGTTGTCATAACAGACATTTTGAATAATGTCAACTTTGTATTAAAAGTGTCATAATTTACCGAATGACGCTTTATGACAACAGTCATAAATATTTATGAAGACTTATTCATGTTCATGACAGGTGTTATGTCATATTTATGAAAATGTCATGACAGTCTTATTCACCCCCTTTCAAATAAAGTGTTACCGATAAATGTTTACTTTACAATTGGGAATTTTTTAGGATGTTTTTCTCATACTAATGATCTTTTGGTTTGTAAATTTAACTTCTGATCCAGTGTCAGAAAATCAACACAGAAAATCTTCATGTCTTTTCCTGATTCTGTATGAACAGACTGTGACTCATTATTGGATGACTAAACCGTGTCCTATACAAAATGCCTTCAGTTTGGATTATCTCACTTTGTGTTGTATTGTTTTAAAATAGTCTGTTAAGCGACAGGCTGTAAGGTCAGACTTCACTCTCTCTCCTGTTTCCATCTCTACTGTGATTGCTAATAAAAGGCAACATTTTTAAATAAAAAGGACATTTTCTGTCTCATTGAGTTTGGGCTAAAATGTTAACTTTTCAAACAAGATATGTGAATAACTGAATGACCTTATTAAATCAGTTTTTTTATACGCACTTTCTTTATCTGTATGAGCATCATGAGATTAAGACGATCTTGGGGTGGCGGGTTGTCCTTAGAACATTAAGATTTAAAGCAAGTTCTTTTTTACTGATAGCTGCCTCAGCCTGTCACGGTCAGCAGACCTTGTTGCTTTCAGCAGCACTCAGGCTTCTCTCCTTTAGAGCAAATTTTCTGGGTGACAACATATACCCTGCACACTTTAATGCAGTCTGATTTCTGGAGAAGCAAAACAGAAGACTTTGGCTTACACAATGACTGTGCTGCTGCAACAGCAAATATTATTTTGTCTTAATCCCAGACTGTGAAGGAGCTCTGCGAGAAGTAATTTGATTATTTCCATTGTGTGGGTGAGGATTTACTATCAGGATGCCTTTTGTGTGAGAAGAGGGAGTGTGCTTCATCAGTTCCACAGTAGTGGAAATTTACATCAGTTTACCATGAAGATAAGGCCTCCTTATCATCTCCAAGTGTACCATCAAATGGAGATTTAGTGTTCGGTGTTGCATTTGCAATAAAAAGGGGATTTTGTATGTTTAGAAATTGGAGCCAAAAGAAGTGATGTTTTGTGGCGTGGCTGAAATATGAGCTCAGTTTCACTGACCTGAATGTCTGGGTGACAGCCTCTACTCAAAAACGAGTTACACACTAAGACAAAATGTTGCTGGAAAGAACAGTGTGACGGAAGAGGACAGAAGGTGAACAGTAGCCCAGAGGGTGGAGAGATTCACACTGACAGAGAAATGGAGACAGATTATGTTTGTTTTAGCCCTATTCTTGAAAGAAACACACAAAAAAGATGAATCCAGGGGCTGTTTTACTATAGCTGTCTCCTAAGTGTTCACTAGACCTATGGTAGGTTATCACCAAGGATCTTCAACTAAACATTGTTAGTCCTGGAGAATGGAAGCCATAAAATTTGCAATACTGTCCTCAAACTCCATATGTTTTTATACTCTTTTGAGGTGTTTTTTGGCTTTTCCTGTGTTTCCTACAAAAATCTTGGAAAAAGTCCAAACTGGATGGGGGAACTCTGTCCATTTTTCTGAGATGTTTGCTCTATGCTGGCTTGTAGGTTCTATGTCTTATTCATTACAGCCATGTGGAACATCAACATCTGATGGGATTATGTTTTGCATAGTGTGTTGGTTCACTGGAAACCTGCTTAATTTGCATTTTGTTTTTTGTGACGACTTTCAAATTCACTCTAAAGCTACACAACTGGATGGGAACATAGCTAGTAACTGTGCATAACAGGGTAAATGTTTAATTTGCTAACTAAATGTATAGTTTGCAGCTACATATTTAGTTTTACTTGTATAGAGTTTTACTACACAGCAAATTCAAAAGTGTTAGATTTCCAGTGTAAGTGTCGTATGTTAAAAAATACTATGTTGATTCAACACTTGTTTCGTGTAATTCAACAACATGAGTGTTAGTTTCCCTAAAGAGTTGGTGTTATTCCAAAGAATTACATAAAAGCAATTCTGTCTGGTGTTGATTTCTAAATTAACACTTAAACCAACTGTTGTGATCCGTGTTTTTCTGTATACTTCTTTTGGGATTTTCTGTGTTTAGTCCTTTTTCCCTGAGTCTCTGTGTTGTCCTGTCAGCCCTTGATTGTTCCCAGGTGTGTCTCGTTCCCTTGATTACCCCGTGTGTATTTAAGTCCACCTGCTGTCTCTGTCTCATCTAATGTCAGTTCTTTTCACGTGTCTGCTCGCCTGTAGAACTGTAAAGTCCTGGTTAGCATCAGCTCTCGTTTTCAGTCCTATCAGCAGCTACCGGTATTAGCTGTGCGCTAACTCTGCTGTGCCGCCTGTGTTGGACTGTTTTGAGCTTCCGTCATTAAATTCATCATTTCCTTCACAACCTGGGTCTCTGCGTCCATCCTCACCACCTTCTATTCACCACTTCATGACACCAACTCTGCCTGGTGTGGATTTAGAAATCCACACCAGACAGCTCCTCCCACAGTTGTAACATATCTGTGACATCACATGTTTGCCGAGGAGCAGATACAGCAGTATGGCATCTTGTCTGGAGCTTATCATAACAAGGTAAGTTCCATGTTAAGATTATCATGTTTTTGACTATTTTTTATGGATGTGTTATGTCTCCGCAAGCTGAAGTGCAATAAGCAACAGCCAGAGTAAAGTTAATTAACAGTGTATTGTTACACAAATAAAAGGGTTTCCCATTAACTTTATCCATTCGTTGTCAATCCAATAATGTTCCACCCAAATTTAAACACCACTTCAGGCAGACAAATCTGCATAAACCACTACATTGTTCACTGCAAACTTAAGATGCACTCGATTCACTGCAAAATGATCATGCAATTCAAACTCAAAATCACACAAAACAGGATCGGATCACAGATATTTAAGATTAACAGCAACATGAAAGGTGTGTATTTCCGGGAAGTGACCCCAGGACAAAACAAACAAAATAAATGGTAAGTTGTTAGCCCGCCCTCACAAGTACTTAGTGGAGACAAACAATCCAAAACTGGGCGGACTAACAAAAAGGAAAATCAAACTCTAAAAGGACAGCAGGAAGTAGTGATACAACTGTAAAAATAAAAATACAAGAGTTACTAAATGTGTATTAAATCACTTTAATCAAATCAATCTAAAAGACGTTAAAAACACTGCATACCAGCATCGCATACCAGTACTCCTTGGTTTACCACACACCAACTCTAAAGTCAACCTTGATGTACAGACCAGGGGGCGTCATGCATAAAAGACTGCGCAGTTTTCACACTAAAACTTGGAGTACGGAAAAATTTAGAAAAGTGCAGCACACAAAAAAAAATCAGATGCATAAAGCCGTGTGCACGCACGTGGCCGCGCACCTTTCCTTTATTAATCTTAATTCGCAGGAAATAGTGCGCAACAGCTGGTCCGCCCTTTTGCCACCCATAAATAAATATGTAAATTAGTATAAATACCCGGAAGTCTGTCACCATGTGAAGGAATAACCATGACAACATCCTTGTTTGAAGCAGTATAAGTATGTATAATAATAATAATTATATATTTTATTTAAAAGGTGCTTTCAAGGCACATAATGTCACCTCACAAAAATACAAATGTATTTTAAAGAAAAAAAAATCCAACTTAAAAAAATAAAAAATAAAGACATCGTGCAAATGCCTGTCTGAACAGCAGCGCGTTCTGCCGGGATTTAAAGACAGACGGAGTCAGAGAGTGCTTTGAGTGGGGAATCTGGCCATTTATTCTAAATAGTAGAATCATGTGTATAAGTTGTACATTTACAGAATGAAGTTGCTTTATGTCCATAAGGCGCATTTACAAAGAGGGCAGCTCGACTGAAGGATGACTGCAGCTGGACCGGTACCGGTACCGCACGACGACTCCTTTAAGTTTTGCTCAGAGCTACAGGATGATCAGTCTGGATTCATCTAAACGCTAATAAACCATCATCATCATTTCCCAGCAGATCAATATGATCTCTGATCAGTCGCTTCCTCTGAATCCTTCCATTGGTGATGTTCTCCATCAGAGCCAAAGCTCCACAATTACTCAGCTCACCTTTGTGCAGCTACTTGTATACGTGTGATTGCATCACCTTAAAAATAATCAAACCTGTTGATTATTTTTAATCAGCAAGTTTGAGTTAATCTGATGATCCTACCCCGTTTTCTTTTTTTAGTAAGAATTAAATTACCCCGCAGATGCAATTTCATGCGCTTCGCCTCACAGACCAATGCGTTACATGTTTATGAGACAAAAACTGAGGAAAAGTACTATTTACATTCGAGCGAGGTTTTCACATATTTTTTTCCATCAATATTTTTATTGTACTTTTTACAGATATATCTGCCATATAACCAATACAGTCAACAAGACCAACTAACACCCTCTTAGATACACATCTGCATAAATTCCTTTAAGTATACAGGAGGTAATAGTCCACTGCTGAGGCTCCCTTGTTTAACATTATGGTCTGACATTAATCTTGTCTTTAGCTGGCTTCTTCGTCTTGAGACAAGTCCACACTGTCATAGTGGGTTGTATTTTTCTGACCCACATGCAGTACATGAGACAGAGAACAGGAAATCAATTAAATATGTTTATTGTTTTTTTTAATTATTATTAATTAAAACTGCAGATCCAAAAGCTTGTGGCTTCTGGAATCGGGAACGTTGGATGGGAGAGAAGCAGGAGGTGAGTTTTGAAGATGGGAAGGATTTAAATAGTGAATCGGCGAGAGAGCTTACTTGGATGGAGGAAGTAGTATGCAGGAGGGAAATACTGAGGTTACAGGGGTGGCGTTCAACAAAGGTAGGTAGGCTGTGAGTCGGTGGGGAACAGCGTTGGGAGAGGAATCACGGTGGAGGGCGGACAGGTAACAGTTCTGCCTTTCAGGTCGGAGGAGTAAGGGGCCAGCCAACAGAGGAATCCAGAGAGGTTTGGTTCAACGGCTTGGAGGTAAGTGGAACTCAGGCTTCCAGTGGGTAATGCCCACGGCATCACGAGAAGAATGGAGCACAGGGAAACTGCCAGTATTCAGACTGTTAGTGGGAATCAGTCACGGCGTCACAATGGATCACCTGAAAAGAGGACACAAAAAGATCACTAGGGAATTTCTCACGAGAAACATAATCACAAGGAGCTCAGGAGGCCTTGAGTACCATTACTGGCAAAACACTCTGGCGACGAAGTGTTGGCTGTCACTCTTTCTTATACCCCTCTTGATGATAAACAACCTACAGGTACGTAGGTAACCAGCCACTGTCAGTCACCCCTTCCAGGATGGATCCCAGCTGCCCTCTGGTGGAGAAAAGGGGGAAAACAAAAAACAAAAAAACAGCAGCACCACCCCAGATCCCAACACACACCTTCAACAAAATTCAGGAAGGGTCTCCAAATGCTTTCAAATAATTTGCTTTTCCCTTTTTGAAGATGTGTTATGCGTTCCAGAGGTAAAGTCTTCAGCATGTGCCTGGTCCATTGTTTGATACCTGGTCCTGTTGTTCTCTTCCAGAATAGTGCTATCAGTCTTTTAGCTTCTAGTAGACACATATCTATCAACAGTTGTTCACTTTTGGTAAACAAAGAATTTTTTGGATACAGACCCAAAATTAGAAAAAAACGAATCTAGTACAATCTCTTTTGAGACATGATGTTCTACAGTTTCTTTTATTGCTTTCCAAAAAAATTTTATTTCCCTACATTCCCAGATACAATGAAACAAAGTCCGTTTTTCTTCTAAACATTTTGTGCATATGTCTGGTATATTAGAATTGTACCGATTTAAATTGACTGGTATAATATAGATTCGCATAAACCATTTGTACTGCAGTAACCTTATGCGAGAGTTGACTGTTTGTTTCTGAACCCTTATACAGACAGACTGCCAATCCTCCTGTGACAAGTTTACTCCCAGGACTGATTTCCAGGCTTCCAGTTTCAATGTTAAGTCTTCTGGGGAATTCAAAGCCATAAAGTTGTGGAATTCTGAAATCGCACCTTTACTTGCGCTGTCTTTGCAAGCAATTTCTTCTAGCTGGGACTTTAGTGGCTTGGTTAGTTCTTTTATTTTCTTTATTTTGTCTGGGTGTTGCCGTTTTCATTTAAACAGTAAAATATTAAAATCATGAAAAACATCGGTTTGATGATTCTTGGTCTAAATATCACTGAATGTAATAAGATTTCAGTGTATTTAGGTGAGTTTTGATGCTTTGTGGTTTGATATTGTTCACAGAAAAAGTTTGCGTGGCTGCCGCACATTTTCACGCCAGGGAAAAAGTATTCGTATATTTACGCAAACCTTGACGCAAAGTAAATTTTTATACATGCCGACTTTTGCAGAAAATATGGGACCGTACAGTTTTTTATGCACACGCACACTTTATGCATGAGGCCCCTGGTGTAGCCCTACCAAATAAGAACAATATAAAAATACTTACAATTCAATCTGGTTAAAAGAGACAAATGTATAAAGCCTACCTGTGGCGTTGAATAGCCAGGTAACGCTACCGCCAAAACGTCATTAATAATGTGGCCCTGTATAAAAACACCACGTCAGCACAGACTTATTTACGAGGATCAATTTAAAACAGTTTTCCTCCAAACTTTACCACAGACAGCAAATAGTGGAAACCGTGGGCCCAACACAGGAAATTGACACTTGGCCACCACCCTTCCATCTTCCCTTTTATGGAAGCTCAGGCTGTGGAGGGAGCGACACCTGTTACAGATGCATTCATTTTCTGTTGCGCAAGAGTATTGATTCATATACGTAGTTCACTTAACGTATGCTTATTTGTTTGGATATCACAGTATATTCAACTGTTTATTATTTTTGTTAGCAGCTAAAGCTAGCCAAGCAGGTAGCATGAGGTGTCGGGTGGTTAACCGAACATTAAAACTGTCAGAAAAATCTGGAGGCCATTTGAGTTAACATTATTTAGCTGCGGGGTCGTTTTCTTTAAGTTTTTGGCTGTAGACCCTAACCCTAACCCATGTGTCAAACTCCAGTTTCTGGAGGACCACTGTCCTGCAACATTTGTGCCGCTGCTGCACCACACCTGAATAGAATAATTAGGTGATTAGCAGGACTCTGGAGAACTTATCTACACAATGAGGAGGCAATTGAGCCATTTGACTCTGGTGCTTTGAACCTGTGGCATATCTAAAAACTGACTAAATGTTTTTTCTTTATTAGTAATGTCATGTTGGTATTTCTTCAGACGGGTTGGCACCACTTTTAATGCTGTCCAGAATGTTTCTGTAAGCTGACTAATTTCTGTAATACCTAGTGATTATGTGACACTTAATGTCTGAGTTGTGTTCATGGTAATTATTTCTGACTTTTTATGCTTTATGTTGTAGGTGGTAAAAAATTCTCTCCAGGCTAAACCGGGTGGGCAGAGTAATTTGAGTGAATATGATGGTGACACACACAGAGGTGGGTCTGATTAGTTTTGCTCACACTTCTTTTTAAAATATTTATTTATTATCCTAATGTTTCTGCTATATTTCCTGTTTTTCCTTCCAGGCTGGAAAAAAGAGGCATTCTTCTGTTAGTTCATGTTCTTCTTCCTACATCCAAAGGCCACAAGAAAAATGCCAAAACAGCTCATGTCAAACTGTGGACCATGTTGTCAGATATGTGCAGGGATGTGTTACTCAAATGATCCTAGGTCTTTGTAGAAGCACTTTCTTATTGGCTTTGCTATTTGAATGTAGCTGTGCTCTATACAGTTAATACATTTTATCATTTGTCTTCTTAGCATTTTGCCAAAGATGGGAGCCAGTGTTAAAGCCTTCCTCATTTGTGTGGAACCAGGACAGCCCTTCCTCCTGCATGTTGGTGAAAACAAGAGCAGCACCAAATACACTTAACCATCAGTGATCACAAGACCATCCATGGCCTCTTTCAATGAACTTTCAAAGCACACTTCACCTTCAGTGCAAAGTATAATGAATGAATGACCTTTGTTGTATATTGCTGTCAGTGCTGTTTGATGTTTTGAAATAAAAGTAGATTACATACTGCAACTGGTGCTGGTGTTTTTGTAGATTCAAGTGGCATCTAATGTCTTTTAAAATTAATTTGGGGATTATTGATGGCCAGTGGTATTTTCTGGAACAAAAAAAGGTTTTATTGGCTCTTATGGCCTTTATTTGATAGTGAATTGACAGAAAAATGGGTAATAAGAGATGGGGTTGGGGGGGAGGGAATGCAGCAAAAGCCAGGAAGCGAACCTACAACAGCTGCTTTAAGAACTAAGGTCTCCATATGTGGGCTGTGCTTAACCTCTGCGCCACCACAGAACACCCTACCAGTTGTATTTTAAATTTTATATTTCTATGTTGATCTACATTTAACACTTCTGGGTTAAATGAACACATTCATAGTGTTAACTTTTGACACTACATGCTAGTGTTAGGTAAATCAACACTGATGTGTGTTAAATTTCAACTACTGAGAGTGTTGATTCAACTCTATCACAAATAACACTTTCATAAGTGTTATTTTAACACGATCAAGAGTGGACCATTAACACTTTCAAAGTCTTAATTCAACTCGCTAGGAGTTGAATTATTCCAAATTTGCTGTGTACATAAAATCCAATTGTTTTCATTAGCTGTTTTTATTTTTATCAACAGTGAACCCTGAAATTATTCAACCATTTCGATGCCTGCCTTAAGAGTAGCTGCAGCCTGCTTCCATTTGTGGCCTGCAACATTATGCAAGTCAATTCAAAAAGAAGACTATATCAATATGTTAAACTCTGAATATATTATCAAGAAGTTCACTAACATTTCCTTTATTGACCTGTCTTCTTCCACTCCCCCGTCTCTCCCAGTCTGCTCCCAGTTCTCTAAGGGCGTGTACACCATCATGGGCCTGTATGACCGGAAGACGGTCAACATGCTGATGTCTTTCTGTGGCTCTCTTCACGTGTGCTTCATCACGCCGTCATTCCCAGTTCAGACCAACAACCAGTTCGTCCTGCAGCTGCGGCCCCAGCTGCAGGAGCCCCTCATGGCCCTTTTGGAGCACTTCAAATGGAAAAGGTTTGTCTACATGTACAGCTCTGATTCAGGTGAGAGCACAAGACACAGCATGCAGGACAAATTGCTTTCATATGCTAATTGCACATTAATGCTTCACGCACTCCATGTCAGAGATTACTTTGCAGACATTCTTCAAACTGCTTTATGTCCAAATGATAAAAAGTTTTTCTGGATTTGCAGACATGCAAACTCTGTACATGGATAGTATGGAAGATTTTGTCATACACAAATCTGTCATAATACATTTCTTCTTTTGACCCTCTAATTTATGTAATACCCATCTCTAGCCAACTGTGATAAACAAGGAAACTTAAAAAAAAGGGAAAAGTCCTTGATTATCTGACATGACAGTCAATACTGTAACTGTAATGCCATCAGACCACCTCATCCATTAAATATCAACATATTTAATGGGTTTAGCTGTAAAATATCACATTTCTGAAAATTTTATTGTATCAAATTAGGGTTAGGGTTAGTATGTCACTATGAGCACTGGGTAATGTGGTTATAGGTCCTTTCACCAATTTGTCCCCATTCATACACAGGCACAGCAATTTCATCTAACCTTCATTTTCGCTTGTTAAGAAACTGTTTTCTTCACATGTGACATTATATATACCAAGTTTAGTAATAGTACTAGCTTAAGTTTGTCATATAAGAAAAAAGAGGTTTATAGTGCCATCAGGATAGAATATAAGGTACCATAAAGTTCAGAGAACTAAATATACAATGAAAAAATAGAACTTTCCTAGTTCTACATTTTTTAAAAATATTTTTCACATTAACTTCACAATGAAGGAGCAGCAACATAAAATATGTTTGACTGAAATGTAAATAGTGCAAAACAGGTATATGTGTAATGATAAACATCTTATCGATCATTTATGAGTAAAAATAAAACAAAGTGAATTATCATACAGTTCATGCGCTTATTTTATCATTATCTTTTAAACATTTGTGACAAATATTTAACATCAATCTAAAAAATTTGAATCAGGGATTTAACATGTGAGTTCTCCATTAAGGGATGAAATACTAAAATATGATTTAATCTATATTTATTTGTTTATTTATTTTTTTTTACTACACATTTTCATTAATTGTTTTTACCACCCTTGAATATAGCAATGTTATTTAATCTCTATCTTGGATATATATTTTTTGGAATCACAATTCTCTACAGTAAAATATGAATGGATTATATATTTACAAAATTATTTTTAAATTACTGGTTGTCAAAGTGGGTGACAAACATCTCCGAATTGATGCAGTGTCAATGTGAAGCAATTTTACAAACAGTTTCTTTGGGTACCAAAAGTCTGTGGAAAAATGATTCAAGTTTCTTAGAAATACAACAACAAAGGGCCAAAGTGACCAGCATCACTAAGGTAAGGTTGAAATATTCTTACATGTCAAACAATTACCACACAATAGTTAAAACTTTGAATTTTAGTGAAATTACAAAATTTCAGCTCTTACTAAACATTTTACAATTTCATGTGTTTAATAAAATGACCCCCAGTCAAGCCTCAAGTATATCTGTAAATTTGTGATTCCACTTCAGAGTCAAATTCTGTCTGTCAAGAAATATCTTGAGAAGAGTCCTGATGCAAATAGCAAGCAGTTTATTCAGCAAGATCATTTCATGAATACAAACCTTTTCTCTGAAATATTCCCCACAGGAAGTTAAAATCTATAAATGAAGTAATTTTCTGAAATTCAGAGAGAATCTCATTTTCTAAAGGGGCCAGCATCATTATTGGATGCTACAGATTAATTTTACAATAACAGACCCAAACAGACTTTCAAAATATTCTATTATGTTATCTAACTAGCTATAGCATCAGTACACAAAATTGCGTTATACTGCCGATTAATGATTGCTTAATGAAATAAAGATCAGACTAAAAACTGAAATTATTTTAAGTTGACATTCTTTAAAATTATATTTTTATGATTTAATAACTGCCACATTTATGCCATCCTTATTTTCAGTTTTAACAGAAGAAATTACACAACAAAAATAAATATTACAGTTTATTTCCAAAGTATAACCATGCTATCACTGTGTCGTCATAAAATTTTCATGTGACACAGAAGAACATTATCTTGTGCTCTGCCTTTTGCTGGGTTTTCGACACGTGACCCGGATGACAGGTGTAATTTCGATGGGGGTCAGGAAACAGAGCAAACTGGATCACCAGGAGTACATCCCTGCTAATGCCCAAAATGGGCTGGCACAAATGAGGTAGCTCGAAAAAATATGTGTATATTTAGGATATGATCCATATTGTCTCAGTAAAAAAAAGACTTGTCATATAATCTTGAGGATTTACCCGGCTTTGAGGTGATCGACATAGCTACTCTGGTGCAGCAGACCTCATATTATACAGCGAGCCAGATTAAAGTTATTATTTAGTTTCAGGTTGGGGCAACCAATTAGAGTCAAAAGATGCAGTAAATGACTGTCGACTTGTTTCTTCCTGGGTGAGTAGTGAGTTGTGCTATTTAAAGTAATTAGTTTATGATAACAAACAACAAGCTAACCTGTGTTATTTCTATGTGCTTGCATCTACTTGTATTTAGTTTATGAAAACCCAAATTCATGCTGCAGTTGTATGCTAATGTTGAGTCATACTGCATTTCTACAATGTTGGTCAACTATTTGCAGCGAACTACAGAAACACCATAAAATGGTTTGACCAAGCCAGGGTGCGAGAATAATATAAATAATCTTATATGTGAATGCTTATTTTTCTAAGTAACTATCCAATGAAATATCTGAAAATACAATTTAAACGACGCGATCGTTACCTGTTAGAAAGTGGCGCTGCAAACTCTGGCATTGTTAGTTTTCACACTGCTTGTTTTCAGCTGTAGATTGTTGATCCACTTTTCTCGTATTTTTTCTGTAAGTTTTTTTTAAAATTAACTCTATTGTGAAACACAAAAATAATATTTATCTTTCTCTCTATTAAAATGGCTGGAACAACCGTACAGGACACAGACTTTAGGCATTTTGAAGCTGGGTCAACAGAAGTAAACAGGCTGCATTTACGTCCTGCCCTCCATCTACATTGCGTGACTTTGGTGCTACGTCATCTACAACCTAGCGATTACATACTGGATAACTGCCTAGTACTTATTTTAGTTTTCATATAAAACTAGCCCCTTTATTTCCACAAATTTACAACTTTTCAATATTAAATCTTTGATGGCCCTAATAGTCCAGTGTATGTTATAGAGATGTTACCAAAAGTGTTTTCATTACAATTTGACTATGATCATTTGAAGTCCAGAGCCAAGAGCCCGCTTAATTTGAAAAAAGGGTTTGGGGTGTAAGTGGTTCTGATTCACCTTTTTTCTTATGGTATTGAAGAAAATACAAAATCAACTATAAAGGAAGATGTAACATCTACAATGAATATGCATCACATGCTAAAATAAAACCATCTGTCTCGTCTGATTTCAGGTTGCTGTTTTTTTTTTCTTTTAATCCATCAGTTCAGTGTTAACAGCAAACAGAGTTTGAAGGCATGTTGTGTCCTTTTGAATGATTTGCTGCATAGTATTTTTGTGTGTCTATGTGTGTGTATGTGCATGTGTGTGTGTTAGTGCAGGCAGTGAAAATACACATCTGCAGTCTTGTCCTTAATCACATTAATATATAAATGAACCCAAACTCCTATTCTGACCTTTAATCAGCTCACAATCAGATGTAAAAATTGTCAACTCTGTCTCATCCGATAATCCTGTTGCCATGGTTACATCCTTACACTGTCAAAGCCTGTTTCCTTCCCAGCTCTGCGCAATTTGTACATCTTTTTTTCTCTTTCTTCTTCCTTTGCCTTTCTTGCAGTTGGCCCATCTTAAAGAGACATTTATTTTTCGTCAGTTTTACAACAGTGGGAAATCTTCAGAATTAAACGTACTAAAGATATATATTCAGAAGCCATGATGTCGCCACAGTTTTTGTCATAATTTTGACAGATTTGAAACAAGATGTTAACACAGACTGTGTCATACCCACACTTAATTTGTTTTTTCACTGTCTGGCTTTAAATCAATCAAAAATGTCCCAGTTTATGGCCACCAAAGTCATTGATGTTTAATTTAAGAAAAATAAAACATAGACTTTTGTATAATTAGTTTTTTTCAAACTTGGAAATCAAAAAGGATTTAAGATCAGAAAGTGAGGGAGGATGTGGTATGCATTCAGTGCATTTCACAAAGCCTTTCCTGAACACACTGATAAAAAGAGGAAGCCTTCTTTGATTGGACAGGAGGGGAATAATTTGACAATTTTTCTACTTTGTTAGAAAATCTGACATTATTAATTGCTGATTCAAGTGTTCTTTTTTGATGTTCTGTCCTCTTGTTTTCCTCTGGAATTTGATGCTTTGAAAATACTGTATCTTTAATTCCTGCTTTTGCTTGAAACTGTGGGATTTGTCAGCATTTTAAAAATGTAATTAATGCTGTCACATTCTAGGACCTGATAAATTGGATTATCATAAGTTTCTTGTCTTTTAATACTCTATTTTATTTGTATATTAATCATTGGGAATCTTTGCATAATTCTCCTTACTGTCTAAAAAGCGTCATTTTTCACAGCCATTACTGTCGGGATTTAGGTTTTTCTGAGTTCTCTGTATGTTTAGTTTAGGTTTCTCTGTGTCTTTTGATCCTGTTCCCTGAGTCTCTGTTGCCCTATCTGCTCCCTAATTGTTTCCCAGCTGTGTCTAGTTCCCCTAATTACTCCCTGTGTATTTAAGCCCTCCTGTTGTCTCTGTCCTTTGTCAGATCCTTGTCGGTTGTTGTCGTATGTCCATAGTCAGTAGTTCTCAGTTGAACTGGATATGGATAGTCCTGAGGCTACTTTGCTCCTTGTTCAGTCTTTTGTCAGTTGCTACTGGTATTTAGCTGTGTGCTATTGTCTCTGCCGTGCTGCCTGATCTGGACTGTTTTGAGCCACATTCATCATTAAATTCATCATCATCTTCATCACTACCTGGGTCTCTGCGTTCATCCTCACCACCACAAATCATTACAAATACATGTTGAATCTTACCGGTGACATTATATCTTCTTTCTCTTCTTTCTTTCCTTTTGCTGTATCGACCTCTTTTCGCCTTTTTTAACTGTCCAGAGAACTGAAAGAGCTTTTACATGTTCCTCACTATCTAGAAGTCATTTTCTTCTTATTTATCTAGCTGGTTGGGTTACAGTGCCTTTGAGCAAGGCATTTAGTCCCTTGTGCAGGTTTAACAAGACAGCAGAGACTCCTAGAAAACCAACAACCAGAAAAATTACATTCTGAGAAAAAAAAAACGGGAAGAGACAGCAGCTGAGGAATAAAGTGGAGAGCAGGAAGCATCGACCCGAATGAACAAACCGCGGGTAATTGAACATAAATCGTTTTTTCTTCCCCCTCTGTGTGGTTGATGTAACTGCTGCTGCATCGCTAGTCTAACAAACCTTCATACACACAACATGCACTCACACACTGTTACACACACATTACGCACCAGCAAACACAGTCAAAGCACTGCACTTTTTCTTCTTCTGTTTGTGTGCAGGTTTAAAAAATTTAATTTTGCCTTCATGTTTAACCAAACAGTTCACGAAGACATTTATTAAACATTTTGTGTTTTGTTATGAACCTTGATGTCTGCAGGAGCTGAAATGGATTGACTGAAATGTAAATAAAAGGTGGAAGTCAGTCAGGATTGGATTTTTTAAAAAGTATTTTAATGAACTGTTTGTGCCTCTTTCATAGTCTTTTTGATGTTTGTTGTTGCCAACAAATAAAGGGAGTTTTATGGTCCCTAAATTATACTTTTTTAACCAAAATGTGATGACAGACTCTTCATTCTTCTGCTGTCACATGGTTTCCTTGCTGTGTATGGTTGTGTACTGAAAAGTGCATGTTACTGTATGTGGGTCTGAGAATTAGAAAATTGAGGGGATTTTATTGAACATAAAGTCCAGTTCTGTCTTGTTGTTTTTGATGTTACCCTTCAGAATAGTTCTTGTGTTTTGTGATACTGTGGAGTTCACACTTTAGTCTGCATTGTCAGAATAAAGTAACAACTTTACTTTAGTTGTGACATCACTTTCACGTTTACAGATTATCTAGGAATGCATTTTCAGTGCTCTGAGTTGGTCCAGCCAGAAAGTTTGTCAAGCCTCACTTTCACTTTTAGTTTCAAGCATCTGACATGCCGATGTCAGCAAATCTTTATATGTGAAGGCAGTATTGAATAGCAGGGGAGTAGGTGGAACAAGAAGTGTATGCTATAGTGAAGACTAATGTGAAAGTATGTTGTCTCGCGAGGAAGTGTGACAGAGGCATTAATGTTCAAGTTTAATTTGAAAAATTAATAAAGTAATTTTTTATATGTTCTTTTTGGTGTTTCCTTTGCTCCTTCTATTTTTTCTCTCCTTAGATTTTTTTGTCTTCATCCTGTTTTGTGCTATCCTTTTTTCTTACATTTTCCTTCCTCACTTTTCCTTTCCCCTTATGCATTATATTTATTGAAACACTAGAGCAAAATTGAAGCAATTTAGGATCTAGATGTAAATGAAGGGTCTAGATGAAGCTCTCTTTTTAGAGTTTCTTTCATTCTGAGTGCTGTGTTTATTTTTATGCTCTCTCGTCTTGGTCCAGGTGGCTAATGCACTGTCACAGTTGTTTTCTCGCTCCGCAGTCTCTAATTGAATGTTGTGCATTATCATTAACACTTGGCAGGCAGGAAGAAGCCTCAGTAGTCCGTTTATGGACAGTAATGAGTAGCTGCCTTGTGGGGATAAAGGGACAGTTTCTTTCCCCTTTGAAACTCTAATCATTCCATTCAGTTTGAAAGTCCTTGGTATCAGAACACTTGGTGGTGAAACTTTTTGTTCTAAACATAATGTCGTCATTTAGCATATCTTGATTTTACCAAATTTGTCTCTTTATGAAAGCTATGTGGTGCTGAAAGATAACTGCAGAAGGTTTCATTACTGGCTAAAAATCTTTGATTTTAAGAGAAATTCATTTTTGTCAAATTTCGTCAAAACTATCTTTAATTTCACTTGAATAATTGTCTGGTCTAGTTTTTCAATCTATTGTGCAACAATTTTACCAAAGCAATCTTGTGTAAGTTTCCAAAGAATATCCGTATCACATAGTTGGGCAGTTATATTACAGCACAATAGCCACCCAAGAAGCAAGTGGTAATAACTTCCATTTTGAGTGCGAGCTGATATGATTTTAGATTTAGACAGTAATCTGACCAGAGGAAAGGGGAAAGTGGGAGCAATTTGAGCCAAGTTTTGAATGAAGCTGTTGAAAGACATAGAGAAAACTGGAATATAAAAAAGTGGATTCTTAATAATTTCTTCAGTAGTTTTTACTGTTGTTTTTATTATTTCTATTGCTTCAAAATAGAACAGTTGGTGTTAGATATTTTCATGAACTTAGAACATAACAAGGTTTATTTTATGACAAATCTGAAGTGAGCAATGCCAAAAATAAGCATTCATGTTTGATTGGGAGCAACGACTCATAATAATTGACAGCTGAATTATCTTCACCTTCCACCGTTTCATATTAAGCTCAGCGGCCATGAGAGATTCTAAAAATATCAAAGGAATTTCTGACCTATTTATTCAATGTTTTTTAAAAAAGTAAATGATAAATAAGCTGCTAAGAAAGACATCAACGATACAAATTACTGTGTTGATTGTTACAGTAATACCAATACTATATGTTAAACTTTATTTACTTGTGGTACATGGACTTGAGCAGAATGTATCTAACAATCTATGTTGTACAGTATCTGATTCTTTACTGCAATGGTTTGTCATCTCATGAGTTTAATATCAGATTTATGTCAGATTTTGATCTGCCATCTGTTCTGTGACATTCTGGTTGTAGCTGTGTTTGTATACAGAATAGAAAAGAGAGATGTTAGGATTGATTGAGTTGGATAGTATGAGCAGGAACTGATTTTGTTTCCATAAATGTCTATAAGGAATGCTTTCATTGTTGCAGCGCCTACAAATGCTAGACCTTGTTGGATTCTGTAACCTGCTGTAGCCTAATAAGACACTCAGACGGCTCTCTTGGCAAAACCATCCTTGTCTGACTTCACTAATTTTTCTCTCCACAGTCTGCTTCTATACTGAATTTATCAGTTTTCTACTTGCTGCGCTGAATATTAAACTGTTTTGTTGTTATTCAAGTGTAAAACAACTAATGAGCTGATTGATACTGGATGGAGCTTTGGATATCTGTAGTTTTCAAATAATGCTACCTTAACAAGAGTGAAGGCTGGTGTGTCTAGCTTTCACACTATTGTTGTTGGAATTTCTTTTCTGTTTTTACTTACTGTCATGATTCGTATGGTTTGGCGGTGAGGGAGAAACGCAGACAGGACCCAGGATGAAGGTGATGATGATGATGAAGAATTTTAATGAACAGCTCGACAGTCCAGTAAACAGGCAGCACGGCAGAGAACAAAGCTAGCGCTTAACACCAGTAGCAACTGTTGAGTTAAGACCGAATAGTTGGAGCTGACGCCGACACAGGACTTAACCAGTTCTACTGACAAACAGGGCTAATCAAGGGAACGAGACACACCTGGGAACAATCAGGGGCTGACAGGACAACACAGAGACTCACAAGGAACATAAGCCAAAATAAACAGTGAAAACCCAAATCCTCACACTTGATGTGTTTTTGATATAAATTTATGTATAGTTACTTAGGTATATACATTTATTTAATGTTCAACTTTACTCCTCATGTTGTTGATGAGCTTGTACACCTGTTTACTTGCATCTCTTATTTTTTTGCACAATATTTTATGATTTTCATGTGATTTGCTATACAAAAGAAAAAATGAAAAATTTGAATATACCCTAGACAAATTGATCTGAGAGAAGCCTCCATTACTGCTGACGTTCTAAATGTGTTCAAGTGAATGTTTTTTTTTTCTTTTTTTTAATTGATCTCACCTCAGATAAGGAGGCAGAAAAGTTGAAAAACTTGGATTGACAGAACTTATTTGACAATTCTGATCTAAGGCAGTTTATTTATATTTCTCAGTAAGCGCTGACTTCCCGAATGAAAACAAAGCACATCTGCTGCCCTTTGGTGTGAAGAAGCTGCCTTCTAGAATTTCATTCAGGGTCAGCTCCAGCCTGAGGCACACGGCAAATATCACAAGTCGGTCTCCCTTTTTAAAAATGGAGGAGGAATTGCTCAGCATTCGGTTTGATGAGCCATTCCTTACTCAGCTTCACATTAAAAACTCTGTGATATGTGAATATATATATATATATATATATATATATATATATATATTTAACATGGTTAAAAATGAAGACCACTAAAATATAAAACCTATACAACTGAGAACTAACAAGTTATAAAAACAACACCGTAAAAAGGACTGGTGATTTGTTAGCTTTTCATTCAACATCATGAATCAAGTCTTTATTATTCGGTTTTTGCAATTTGTTTAAACTAAAGACAGATTCTGATAAAGAAATTAAACATGCCCCCACCTTCCACCCAGCTTGCATGTAATTCAAAAATATGTTTGTTCTGGATTTCTTCCTTGGAGGTTATCCAGGCATGTTTCACTGGGAGACCAGGAGATAAACCCAAAACGCAATGGAGAGACTCTGTTGTGCAATACCTTGGGATCTGCAGAATGAGTTTGAGAATATCACTAAAAAGAAAATGTCAGATTTTTCTTCCTGGAACTTCAAGCCCTGCAATCCAGAAGAAAATAGATGGATAGAGGGATGTCATCAGGGCAGTTTTTTCTTAAATTCTTCAGATCCACATCAAAGCAAAAGGAATGTGATTAAATAACAATATCAAAAACTAAAATATGTGAAGTCAAAAGTCAGTAAATCTGTCAAGTCAGATGTTCGTAATTATTTAATACATTTCATGATTAGTGATTTTACTCTGAGGGACTACCTGGGTTGTTTTGCGCTGACAGAAATAATCCATTGGTTTATTTATAAAACAAACAAACAAAAAAAACTGCAGACAAAATGTGAGCCAGGTCAAACATGTTAAAATAAAATATGGTCATGCTTAACAGACTTCCATCCATCCATCCATCC
>NW_015115356.1:48358-55126 GCF_001443285.1 Poecilia latipinna
CATGCGTCGAGGTGAGGCCGACTATTTCTAGCCGGAACCTCTCAGCCTCGCACACTAGCTCCGGTTCCTTCCCCACCGAGGCGAGGCTTAACAGACTTAGTAATTATAAATATCTTAAAACACTTTGAATTAAGTTCAACAAGACTAATAAATTAAATACCTACATAGGTGATCTGGATCATGTCATTACTGCCAACAATCTTGCATTTTGATTTTATTTGAAGAATTTCTTTGCAATCACAGTGTGAGTTTGTACAATTTTCATAATTTAACTATTTTTAGGGTAACTGCTTGAGCAGGATATGCAATAAGCTCTCACTATCTTAGTTCATTCAAATTGTTTAAGCAAAAACTGAACTTTTAGATATAATTTCAAATATAATATGTAAATAAGTATATTTTATTACAGTTACTGTATCCAATATTACAGTAAAATAAAATGTATTTAACACTTACAGTATCTAATCTGCTTATTAAGATTCCCAACCTGGGAACATTCAAAAAGAAAATCAACCAAATAGCAAACCAACCTTTATTTAAAATGTACTTCTTATAGACAATAAGAACAATGCTTTACATAAATAACATAAACAGAACCTAAGCAAGCTAAGACAAAACAAAGAAACAACCAAGAAACAACTAAACTAAACAAGGATGCACATGGAATGTAAATTAAAAATAAACAGAAGTTATAATAGGTGACCTTGGTTTGAAGGACTTTTCTTAATGAGAATAAAAATTAACAAGACTTAGCAATAACTTTGATTTACCATTTCAATAATGGCTGTTGGTCATGAGATAATTAATAGCACTAAGACTGGAGCTTATGAGACTGTGCTAAAATTTTCAGGTTCAAACTAAACTAGAACATTTTAATGAAGGTTACACACACCGTGATGGACTGGTGACCCATCCAGCCCATTGACAGCCGGAGATAGGCACCAGCACCCCTCCTGACCCCAGTGGGAAAAGTGCGTAAGAAGATGGATGGATGGATGGATGGATGGATGGATGGATGGATGGATGGAACACACAATTGGAAAGCAAGAGAAGATTCTTGCATCAGTAGGTTTTCTAGAAAACCTACTGATGCTTCTTCTAGAGTAGTTGAATATCATCTGCAGAGAAATGATGTGTGATTCTGAAACAAACAGACAATAGGAAATTTGCAGATACTAGAGGATCAGAAGATCTGCATGTAACAGTTCTTTGAACCCTTTTACAGATTTGCAGGTGAATTGATTAATTTAGTCTTCTTCAGGTCTGACAGTGCTACAGAGGATCCTTGATACAGCAGCAGAGCGCAGTTGGCAGGTTACCTCCGCTAATTTGGACACAATGACGGAAAAGACCTTCATCAAACTCCTGGCTGATCTTGACTACAAGGAGGACTTTCATATCATCATTGACTGTGAACTGGAACGATTGAACAACATCCTCAACCTGGTAAAAGGCTCACTGATTAACACATTTTTTCCCCATCAGATTAAAACTAAAAACAAGTATTTGTCAATGTAATTTTCCTGTACGTTAAAAGTTTTGCTCTGTGGGGGTTAAACCAACCATTGGTTTACTTGTGGCTCCATGTAATTTCAGGTTTGAACCCTTTATGTGATTGTTGTTAACTGAGAAAGTTTGGAATAAACCTTTGTAATGTCATGTTAAGGTACTTCTTCATTTATTAGAAGTTAGCTACAGATTATATTCAGACCTTAGCATCCATGAATGATACGTGGGAAAGGACAATAAAACAGCTCCTAGAGAAGCAAACAGAGTGCAAAGAGCTGGTAGAACAATCTCTGCCATCACGCAAAATTAAAATGCATAATTTTCTTAAACAATTTCTTCCAAAAAGCACTTTGTCTAGAGTATGTGGTGAAGTGCATGAATTCATGGAAAATCAATGGTTTCATTGGCTAAAAACCAAAACAGCATATGTTGAATCACATTGAAAACAGAGAGACTCAGTTGAGAACATGACTGCCATTATAGAAAAACTTGCAACACAGTTCACTCTATTTAAGTTCATCTCTTGCTGCTTCAACAAAGGTTAACAGTGAAAGTAGCAACCAGGTTCTGCTAATTAAATGTACTTGATTAATTTATTGTCATCAGTGTGACCTCCTATATTAGAACAGTTTGCCGTTCTGGAACTTGTGTATTAACACATTCTGAGGACATAAACAATGACCTTGGAAAAGCAGTTTCTATTACACATTAATCTGGAAAATATTCCAAACAAAAATGTTTCAATTGCCAATGTTTCCAGTGCTCCCAGCAAATTCACTGTGAATTAAGAAGATGCTAATATCAGATTAATAATATTTTACTAATCATGAAATTTAAATTACAAAAATAAATTAACTGAAAGAAAACGCGCCAATTTAGAGAAAAAATGTTTTTTTTTTTATTAAAAAAAGTATTTGTGTTGATTTGAGGGGGGTTTTTTTTGGAAACACCTTGTTCAAATCCCATGAGTCACATGATCAACAGCTGGATGTTAACTTCTGACATAAACCATGAAGAAACACAGCAGTAAGTGGTAGGAGGATGATGGTTTGTTTTGGGGGTTTTTGGACAATGAACAACTGGCTCCACCAGAGATCTCAGAGCATCACACAGTTCATAAAAAATGATCTGTCATTCGAAAGTGTTGAATCCATAGCTCTTCTGTCAAATCGCCTGCTACAATTTTCCTCAAAACACTGTATAGATAGTTGCTCCCAGATGTAAGAGGCTTGTCCCTCCCGGTCCTGAATAAGATGCCGACGGCTGTTCTGATAACTGATAGATGATGGAGTGCCATGGCTGAATTATGACTAAATCTCATGTAATAGTTTACATCTGTCTGTGCCATGATTTTTAATGACTTATCATGTGAACTAGACTATTCACATGTGGTTTTAATTAAATTTTTTATTTATTGGACACACTGCAATTGAAAATTGTGTTGTTTTGTTTTTTTTTTTTTGTTTTGTTTTTTTTTTTGCATTAGCAGAACAGCGACAAAGAACACATTTGTCATGGAAAAGCAGCTTATAGTTTCAACCAATGACTGCCGGAGATAGGGAAGAACCTGCAAGAACAGGCGGGTAAAGACTATGGCTGGATGGATAGTTTGTAATTGGCTCACTGTTTTAGAATCGCCAAAGTGAAAAGATAAATGTAAATATATTCTAACAGATCGATGCAGCAATGATCTGCTGACCCCGATACAAATCCAGGATGAGAGGAGGCGTTAATACGCAGCAGTCCATGCTGTAATAACCAGATGGCAGACAAAGATTAATTAGGCATCAAATTAAATGATTTTTTTAAAAGACTGATAAACCAGAACAGGGCTGAAAAACAAGAGCGAGCTTTCTGCTGCATTGTCACTATGTGGTAAAAACTGACCACTTCTTCTTTATTTTAGCCTCAAAGCTAAAATACTGGAGTCTGTTCATCCTCCTTTCTTCCTTTGGAGAGCAGCTGTTGTCTGCCAGCTGCTAAGAGCCCATTAGTGCTGGTGTCAGTTTGACAGTACTGTCCAAACAAGCAACCGCTTTCTGAAACTACACCACAACACAGTAAATAAAGCTGGCTGGAAAGGAACAATATTTCCTTTCAGATTAGGCAAGTGGAGCTGATGTTTACTTTAAAATGATTCCGCGCTGTAGACAGTTGCTTAAGAAATGAGTGAGCACATCTCTGCTGAACTAGAAACTAAACCCAGAAAGATCTCAGAGAGAGAGCTGCAAGACAAACAAATCCACTCGATCCTGATGTTCACAGCTGGTCGTCTTTGTGCTTTTTTAAGAGGGAGTGTGGACACTTCTTCAAACAGGAGCCTCTTGGCTAACTTGCTAAAGTCACTGTCTGGTCTCCCATGTACATCTGCCATCTGCCAAGGTAATGTGAGGTAGCTGTACTGTTGCAGACAGACATTGGTCAGTGAGTGTTTTTTTAGGAAATAGAAGGTTTGAAATAGTTACTTGGGAAACCGTAGGAACATGAATATGGTTGAGTGGTTGTCAAGTCACCTCGGAAATTAAGTAGAGTTGGATCTGAAGAGAGCAGTGGACTATTGTCTCCTTTTCTGGGAGAGCAGGATTTGGTAACAGCAAGATGTGAACATCATAAGGATATCGGACATTCAAGAAGGAAGTAGCTCCACACTGAATGAGATGTTCAGTGTGAATGATGTGTCTCCATCATAGTATTCTTTACAAATGGAATTCATTGGGTTTCACACTGATGTCCCTTTACAGCAGATTGTGCTCATTCACATTCAGATATGTTTGCAGAGGCAGTTTTACTCCGTGTTTGTGAAGAGTGTCTTTTTATCTAATTATCCACCCATGCTTCTGTGAAATTTCTGTCACTGACCAACATCCCAGTGCACACAGACATTTAGGTAGATGATGCTTGTCCCAGTTGTTGGATCCACTATCTGCTCACTGATCAGAGACGCTGAACATTTGTGCTCTGCAGCTGTTTTGCTTTTAACAGAGCTCTTTGAAATCAGGTTCAGCAATAATTGACTGGCATCAGCAAGAAAGAAAGAAAAATTTACAAGAATAAGCACAGAAGAGAGATAAAGAAGAGAGAGCAGGAGAAACAAGACAGAAAAAGATTTTATTTGTCCATATTTTTTAGGAAAGTAAAACCTTTTCAGTACAAACTGTAACCTAAAACCAGTTGTTAGTTTATTTCCATTGACCTGAGACTAACCTGAGAGCCAGGTGCTGTTCTGATCCTTCAAATGCTTTTTCTGGCTTCAGTAATTTAGTTTAACTTGTTTGAAATATCAGATGCTGTTCCTCTTGACTTCAGCTTGATTCATTCAGTTTAGTTGTGAGTTAAGTCTCAAGTGGCTTTTGCTGATGGTTCACTGTTGGTATATCAAAACAATCTTATGTATTGATGAATAAAAACTGCAGACAATAAAAAGTTGAAAAAATGTAAAGTCCATAAGACATATTAAACAAAAAAACCCACTCATCTTTCTGAGACAGGCCATTCTCTAGAACTTTTAAACGTATCAGTCAAATGTCCGACCATCTGCTGCTATCAAACTTAGTCCAAATTTTGGGCAGAGGCTTAAATATGACTTGTCAGTCCAGAGGAAATCTGACTAGTTATTGGGATTTATTAATATAAATTCCTTAAATTCTCCATAGATTACAGGAAATATCTTCCTTACTTTGTTTTTGAGGCTTGATCAAAACAAATGGGAATCCAGTTCTTCAACTACCGGGCGACATTTTGTATTATTTCATTAAAATACTTTGCAGCAAAAATAAACACTTTAATTAAAAAGTCACTTATCAAATAAAGTTTTATTCTAATTACTTCGTTTGCTTTATTTCTGCTTTGATCTTAACTTCTCCAGAAGTAACCTCCAAACTGAGCCTCTTTTCTTCAATTTATTTGGTAATAATCTGGTAACATTAATCCTAAAGGTAACTTGGAAATGGTTGGTTATAGAAAAGCAAAGTCTGATCTTGCATTAATTGCATGCCAAAAAGAGTTAGGAAAAGCATTCAGAACACAGATTTAAAGTTGATCCTAAACTGTTCTAGTCTCCAAGGTTTAGGCCTGAAATATGGTGACATCACTACTTTGCTGTTTGAAATATTGGGACAAGCAAATCGATGCCATCCCATTAAGGGTGAAGAAGCAGAAGCTGAAATGGTTGGGAAGCCTTCATAGGGAGCGCAGCTCTGATGTGATTTGATTGCTTTTATCCTTTTTCAGGATAAAACTCAAATTACAGCAGAGGGAATGAAGGAAGTGGAAGATGGAGGAGAAAGCGGAGGGCGGTTCCAACAGCTTCCTCCTTCAAAATTGAGCAGCTGTGCTCCTGAATGTTTACTGACTGATGCTCATTAAAAGTTGGACCACAGAGGAAAGAAATGACTAACACCTGCTTCTTTCTCCTCCTCTCGTCCTCTTTCTGCTGCCTCCTGCTCTTCCTCCTCCTCAACAACCATTTTTTTCTGCATCTTCAAACGTTCTCTAGCATCATCTGTCAGTTGACTCGAAATCTAAGGGTACCCTCCTGTTTTCTTGCCCTCTCTTTTCGATGGTGATGAAGAACTGATTGTGATTAATGTGTGACGGATGCTTTTTATCACAATTAAACACATCAGGAAAATGTCATTAACAGATAAAATACGATGGAATTCTGTCTTTTCAGATTGCAGCTCAAAAGAGAAACTTGAAGAACTACCATTACATCCTGGCCAACTTGGTGAGTCAGAGTTTCTAAACAGCCATTGATGAATATAAACCAGTAGACTGACTGTTAGTGTAAGGGTGAAGAAAATTGGTTTCCAGTGAGGGGGAAATTGTTTCCAGTTTAAGTGACAGAGGATTGTTAGTGAAGATAAATTTTTATTTTGGCATTTGGCATTTCTACCATTAAGATGAATAAAATGTACTAAATATTCTGATTGTGGGGGAAAAAATGAAGAATGAGAAGGTGAACAGATGTGCTTTTTTCCCAACTGTTAAGAGACGAAGTGTCAATAGATCAAGACCAATATCCAAAGAGTTTATGCAATATACATATATAAAAGAAATAAATTACTTTTTTAAAAAGGTTATATCGGCTCTAGTGGCCTTTATTTGATAGTTAATTGACAGGAAATGCTCAAGCTTTATTTGCTACTGTTGACAGGCTCATAAACCCTCCTATGATGTTACCACCTGAACTTCAATCTAATGCCTGCAACAAGTTTTCCAGTTTCTTTTCAGAGAAAATTCAAAAGATCAGAGGATTAA
>NW_015115356.1:60173-74718 GCF_001443285.1 Poecilia latipinna
TTGATTGATTGATTGATTGATTAATGAGAGAAATGGGAAAACATGTGGCAAAAGTTGCCAAGCTGGGAATTGAACCTGCATCTGCTGCGTTGAGGATCAACACCTCCATATGTGGGTTGTGCTTAACCCCTGCACCACCACTGCACACACAATAAATTACTTTTTGAAGTAATTTGGCTAATGCAGACTACAAATAATATTAAAAGGAACTTCTAAAAAGGAAAGGGGTGGAGCTCATTATATTTAGTTGGGGTTCGGGGCCTTTTTCATGTGAGCAGGACAAGCCTGAAAATCCCCTTGGTATTTATGAAAAACAAGAATAACTGAAGGTGAATAAGGCAAGAGTCAAGTACAGACGGGACAGAATTTCATTCTATTTCTATACTTGGGATTGGGCTTGGAATAATTTTGATATGGTGTTTTTCCTAAAAGCTTTACAGGAAACATGCTCCTTGTTTTCTACTCAAGAATAATAAGTTAATTTCCATTCAGTGAGTGAAGGGTCTGTTAAATGCAAAAGTGAGGCAATGAAACTTACAGATATGGAGTTCTTTTTATTCTTTCTCTGTATTTTGCTCAGGGCTTTCTGGACCTGAACGTCACAGAGTTTCAGAAGCTGGCACCAAATGTGACAGGCTTCCAGCTGGTGAACCGAACCTGCCCAGCTGTGGAGAAAATCAATGAAGACTGGATGGGCTTTGACAGCAAAGACCTCAAACTGACACGAAAGAGGCTCAAGGTGAACACGCACACAGACAGGTTTATAGTTTGAGCTATATTGGAACATTGTATAGTTTTCAACTAATTTTTTAGTAACACTTTACCTCTAAAAATGGAACTAGGATTTGGTTCCCATAAGGCCCACTAGTCTTCAGAAGTGACTATAAAAGAAAAGGATGTAAATCAGAAAACACAAACAGAAACATCACTTAAGTTTAAGTTTTTTTTCATCATTTCAACATGTCTGCCATTCTACAAAGAGAAGAATTATTCACAAGTGGAACAGCTTCCAATCTGGACATCCTAGCAAATTTACAATAAAGGTCAAAATATCAATTCTCAGAAAACGGACACAAAACAAAGCTCTTAAGATAATGGCCTAAGCCATTTTTTTTTTCTAATTAAAAAAAAAAAAGTCTTAGGCCATTATTTTAAGTAGGTGACGATACTAAGTATTAAAATTCATTAGAACAAAGAAAGAAAAAGTCCTAACAAATATCTTTATCTCTACTAAGAATATGGCAATGTGACTCTTATTTCCAAAGTTGCGTTTTACTAAACCACTTCGTGGTTTGGTACTTCCATTGGGCGTACCAATCTAAAGGTGTTTGGTCATGAAATGCAGTGGTGTGCTTATAAACCACAAAACTTTGATGACCTTTTTCTTCACACGGGGAATTATGAGTTTTATCAAATCCAGCCTCAGTGTAAACATACTGATCAACATTCATGTGCTCCTCATCTTTCTCAGGAAGACGTTAATCAGTTTTATGCAAATTTAGCACCTAATCTGAAGATGATAGATTGGGAGATGAAGACTATAATAGGGTTGTAAAATACTGTACATTTTAGAAGACACTACCAGGAAAACCATATCCAGTTACATGTCTCTTCTAACACAAACAAGGTTTCTAAGATGCAAGTCTTACATATGTGTTTGCACAAGGTAAAAAGCTGGAAGACATTTTTTTTAACTCGAGGAAGAACAGATAAAATAATTTCTGCAAGAAAAAAAATAGAGCACTGCAAATTGTTTTTTTTAGCTAATTCCTAAGTAAATTTGATGATTTGGAGTGGGGGCTTTTCTTCTCTGTGAAGCACTTTGTTGATTTATGTCTTAAAAGTGGGAATATACATATTTTTATTTATTTACTTTTACTTTTGTAATTCTTTTCTGTTGTCTGAGAGAACATTCTAGCAGGATTTAAACAGGTTTTATTCCTGAAATGTGTTTTCTCAGTACACAGGAGCTCTGACCTACGACGGCGTCAACGTCATGGTGAAAGCTTTCCAAAACCTGCGGCGGCAGCGCATTGACATCTCTCGCCGTGGTAACGCAGGGGAGTGTCTGGCCAACCCACCAGCGCCATGGGGACAAGGCATCGACATCCAGAGAGCTCTGCAGCTGGTAAGCATGAAAGTTGCTTACGTTGCAGCTTCTTGTTGCATTCTGACATAAATATTTTAAAACATAAAACAAACAATTTCAGGGTTACAACTCAGATAAAATAATACAACAAAATGCCAGAAAACCACAACATTCTAATTGCACATCATGCCAATCTGTTGACTTAAAATTCTTAATCTCATGTTTTTATTTTTTGCCTTTTTTCCAAAAACTGTTTTGTTCATGGGTAAACACATCTAAATTTGATCAAAGTTCATTTAGTAAGCTGAACATTTTTATTAAATACAAACATATCCTTTAGGTGATATTTTCACTATTCAATGAGTGTAATATAGAGGACACTTACATTAAATACTAAGTTCTTTATAAAGAAATCTTCACACATTGGTGTCAAATCTTATAGTTTTTTCATTTATTTCTAGGAAGGCAAATTATTAACTATACTTAAACTACAACAGCTATCATTGTTTTATTCATTATACAAGATAAGAATTTATTTTCTAAGGAAAAAGTTTGGAGACTAACATTGCTGCCCCATGTAGCTGAAATAACTTCAGTGAGACATTTCTTGTAGCCTTTGCCAGTTTCTGACACCAACCTTAGAGAAGTTTGCCCCGATTTATGTACAATTCATTTCAAGTCATCCCACAGCATCGCAGTGGGACCTTTCCAATTCAGACATTCCTTGGAGGATTTCTGGTGTCTTTTGGGTTATTGTTATGTTACAGGAGCTTAACTGACATCCCATACTCCATAGGGTCCATCCTTTACAGCTAGAACAGCTTCAGCTCTTCTGGGATGGCTGTCCACAAGGTTTACGAGTGTTGATGGGGATTTTTGACCATTCTTCCAGAAGCGCCTTTGTGAGAGCGCCTGGCTCTCTGTCTCCACTCTAATTCATCGCAAAGGTGTTCTATTGGGTTGAGGTCAAGACCCTGTGCAGGCCAATCCATTTCATCTACACCAGACTCTGCCATCCATGTGTTTATGAACCTTGGTTATGCTTTGGTGCTCAGTCATGTTGGTAGAGGAAGGGGCCAGCTCCAAACTGTTCCCACAAAGTTGTGCCATAGAATTGTCAAAATGGTTTGGTCTGCTGAAGCATTCAGAGTTCCTATATATATATATATATCTTCTTTATTTTTTCTGAAAATAACATTTAGTTTTTGCAGGTTCGTCTTGAAGGACTGACTGGTCACGTTGAGTTTAATGAGCGAGGACACCGCACCAACTACACATTGACTGTGATGGAGCTCAGCCACATGGGGCCCCGGAAGGTGTAACCGCTCATTGTTTCATTAGAGTATCAGATTTCGGGAAGCAAGTCAGCAGGTTTTAGCTACATCAGCTCCTTCAGTAATTAGTTCCCTCTACTCTGATTAAACCTGTGATAATCAGTACAATCAGCATATGCTTAGGGTAGAAACCTGCAGACTCTAAACTTTCTATTGAACTCTTTCAAACCCTAATATCCCTCCATTGTTATTAGAAACAGTTATGTTTGATTTATCATGCAGCAAATCACAGTTTTAACAGAACCAAACCAGGCCAGAAAAAGGTCAAATTGGTCTTTGAATTTACTGTCCTACCTAATATTGAAAAACCAAAACCAGACCCATAATGATTCAAAACTGTGCTAAGAGTTACCAGAGATTTAAGGCATGAAAAGTCCAGTTTAAAATGCAAACAGATGCCAAAGATAAAGGAGAAAGATGCACAAATCAAAAGCAGGTCACAAAATAAAAATGTACAATAAAATAAAGTGGGATACCAAATGACCTGAAAGCTGGAGATGAACACCCACCCACTCCTCACATCCTTCACCAGGTTTGATAGTTTTATATGAATGTTGTTTTTCTGCTCAGGTCAATTTGTACATAATCATGACTTAAACATGAATTAATATTGAAGCATGTTTGGGTAAGGCAGGATATGAACAACTGGGTGATAAGAGGAAGGTGACAAGCTGGGGTGAGAATTTTATTGGAAACAGCTACATCAACATCAACTGCAGTAAAATTCACATTTAAGGTAAAACTCCTGAGTGCGTATGGTTTACTTAGTATAGGTCTGAAGATTTAATCTCCTCCTATTGAAGTACAATGTTGTCATTTGACCTGAATAAACTAAAAAGTGTCTTGACCTGTGACTACTGGACAAGTGATCACAGCTCTATGTTTAATTGAAAACCTAACATCATTTTTGTCACAAACATCATATTCCAAACATCAAGCACACACAGTGACAGGCTGATTTGGGATATTTTGCTCTCAAAGATCTGGGCTCCTTGCAACAAGTGAGTCAACCATATATCCTGGAGTCAAATGTGACTAAGGAAATCTGCTGTGTAAGGCCTTAACCAATAAGTTTGTTTAGTTTTATTTGGTCCTTTCCCCCTCTTTTTACATTTTAGCTTTTCCTTTTTTTGTCTTTTTTACTGTTTTGTTTTCTTTCTCTTTTCATCCCATCTTAAGAGCCATACAAAAGCAGAGGCTTTATCTGTAACATATCTTGGTTTCTATTATAAAACATCAATAAATCTTTAACCTTTTTCAGGTCTGTGCTGAATGTCCCTCACTGTGATTTTAATGAGCTCGTTGTTGCTTTGCATCCAGATCGGCTTCTGGAATGAGAAGAGAGGCTACGTCCACACACCCGTCTCCAGGCTCCCGACAGAAGGGGTGGTTAATCTTCTGAACAAAACCTACATTGTCACCACCATATTGGTGAGACTGGGAGGATGACATGCTGCACAGTTCACCTTCACTTTAACTTTGCAAACATACTAATCACTCCATTGGTATTGGTCTCGCTGAATGACCATTTCCTGTTTCAGCAGAGCTGTTTTTAACCTCAAATGAGAAGCATAGAACCAAATCTGAAATTCAATCTGATTCCTATAAAGAAGCAACCAGAAATGTCCGAATTGTTTTCTACTTTTGTCAATTGTTTTTTTCTGTTCCTTTTCAAAGAACCCAGTTTACAAGAATGAGAAATCTGACTAGTTTGTGTTGCATCTCAGTAAATTGGAATACGTGTTCAGATATGTTTGATCATAACCTTTGAACAGGTGTTAGACATACTTTTTGTTAAGAGAACGTTTCTGTACCCTGATGCTTGTACCAGTCTTAGGACTATCACAATAGATTTGCCTGAACAAACATGGAGTAATTTTCAGCATCACTTGAGAATCATTTCAAACTTTTTTTTCCAAAATTGCTTTTACCAGATTATAAATGTTTCTTGCCTCGGTATGCTGGTGTTGATTCTTGTTTCAACTTGATTCATTTAGTGTAATTGCATCTTTCCATATTTTAAAATTTAGATCAAGTTCAGATTGTGCAAAAAGCAGCTGCAAGATTTTAAATGGTACAAATACAAGATCAGAAACAGTGAACTTCAGATTGTAAACTAATATAGTTGACATGCAATTTGATGCTGTCAGAGTTGACACCTATTAAATAAACGCAGGAAAGACGAGAGTGGCAGAGATTCTGAATACTCGCAAGGAGAACAGACAGAGATGTGCTTTCAGTTACAATCTCCTACCACGCTGTAACTCTAAAGGGAGGAGGGAAACACTTCACACAGTTACAGCGCCAATGATTATCACTTATTAACAACACAATCTATCTTGCACTAGATTATCCAGTTCCTGACACAGGGTCAAACAGAGCAAGTTGTACGGCGACGGATTTACAGCTAAATAACAGGTCAAAAAGCAGGACGATCTGTGAAGAGCTGCTCACTGAGGCCCTCTGAGGAAGGAAATCAGAGAGATTAACAATACAGGAACATTTCTTAAAAGATATGACTAAACAAATAAGAGTGCATAAAGCAAGAACATAAAGGTATAACAACATTTGAGAATAATACAATTTACCTATGCATACTTCAGTTCATTAAACTGACTTTGTGATGCAATGAGTCCTGAGGCGTAGGAGAGGTCACAGGTTTTCAGTGGTGGAGTCGCATGTTGCTGATTTTATTCTTTGAATTTTGTCTGTAAAGATTCTGCAAAGTTATTGTAAAACTTGTTAGATGAGAGTCCAAGAGGGATAGAGAGTGATGGTTAGTCAGTCTGTCAACAATAATAAACTGTTATTTTATTCTGATTTTAGAACCTGAATCTGTTGTCTTTTCATTCTTCATAAGACAAGAATGAAACTTTTTTTCTACATTTTGTTATGTGGGCTCTAATCACAGGACATTCCTCCAGCGATTTTTCTTTTTGGTTAAAATGTTTGTTTTTAACAGTACAATTTCACCCATTAGCCTTACTAAAGTTATTGATGTCACCAACAGTGACAGGTTTATGTATTGGTGCTAAGATCTGGGTGGATACTGTAGAGAATGAGATCATTAATGTGGCTTTGAGTGATCATCTGTCCTCTGCATCATTTCAACAAGAAACAGAGCAACATTAGTCACAGCATCAGCAATGCTTAGACCTCTGGAAGTAACCAGATGTTGTGGGTTTATCCAGAAAACTCAATATCTCCTCTGAACTTCTATTTTTTAATATGACCATATAAATCCACCCCATGAATGCACTTAAAATCAATGCAGAAAATAAAAAGCATTATATTACTATATGATTATACTTCAGAACTCTTTCATTCAGGGGCATCAAAGTCATTTTCATTTTATCCATATCAAGATTATGGATGTTCTCAAGGGTGTGTTGTATGTGAATGTATTGATAAAACACATTAAAAAACTGTTAAGATATTAATAGCTGTCAATAAACTCAGAGTTATCTGGGGATTTGTGCGAATTTCCACAATAGTGGAATCACAGAAAACTGGATTGACTAATTGATGTAGCTTGACATCAGCAGCTAGAGGACCACATAAAGGACGGGATTTAAATTTGACATAATTGTCAAGAATATTAATCATCCTAGGTCTACTTTTTTGTTTGCGCTTAATAACAAAATGTGCTATTTTTATTCTATCATGACACACAGCTCCCACAGATGGAAGTGAAAAAATAGAGGGTTTGTTTTGTTAAACAATCAAGATACCATGGTTCAAATAAAAGCTCCAGTAATTACTTCACATTCTGTTTCTCTCTGTGGGCACAGGAAGCTCCTTACATGATGCTGAAGAAGAACCACGAGCAGCTTACAGGAAATGACAAGTACGAAGGTTACTGTGCTGAACTAGCATCCGAGATCGCCAAACATGTTGGCTTCACCTACCAGCTAGAACTGGTGGGAGACGGAAAGTATGGCTCCAGAGACCCGGAGACAAAGCAGTGGAATGGCATGGTGGGAGAACTGGTCTACGGGGTGAGTTTGGATATAACAGGCAGCTACAGAATCCAAGACAAGTAAGCTGTTTCAGCTAATCTGGTGACAACTTGTCAACATAGAAGAATGGAAGAGAGCAGAATTTATTTTACTTTCCCACAATGGGAACATTTCTGTGCAGCACCTACAAAGTGACAGGTAACCAAAGCAAATATACTAACACAAAGATAGAATAAAAACAAAATAAAAATACTGTACAGTAAGGGCAAAATTTCAACATAAAACAACATTCAAACCAAGGCACTCATTGCATATTGAACTCATTGTTTCATAGAGAATTTTAGTGAAATCAGCTCTTTTATGGAAATATTGATAGCAGAAATTTCAAGAAGAGTGAGCTTCCACTTCTGTTTGTGGAAGCTGAAGGAATAAACAGGAACGAACCAGATATGCTACACATTTCTAGAGCATTAAGATTCAAATTAAAATAATCACAGCCTCTCAGCATTGTATCAACTAGGCACAGTAGAGCTTCTATTTTTTAAAATATCTAAATATAACTTTCTCTGACTTAAGAGTTAATTTAATACTTTTTTATAGTGTAAATACTGTGGAATAGTAAGCTTCAGAACATTGGGTTGTGATCCCAACTGGAGCTTTTCCTCCTCTGTTCTGGTTTTAAAAAATTGGTCCAATCTTAGAGTTACATCAACACCTTTTAGTGGAGTTAGTAGTGGCTTTGCTTTATAAATAAATGTATAAATGTAGAAGTACTGGTTGTATCTTTAGATCTGAAAATTATTTTTTTATAAGATTTTTATATGATTCCTAAGAAAACTAGATTAGACTATCAGCTGTAGTATTTCTTGTCCATTTTGTGTCTTTAATATGACTGAGGCTGGGTCTTCAAGTCAGCAAATTAGTCTGGTGTCAAAGACAAATGATGTTATTACACATAATGACAGTAAATGGGTGAATTAATGCATGGGGTCCCACTCAGTATTGTGGGACCCAACGCCCACACTGGTATTGGGTCCCACAATGCCAGTGTAAAGTAAAAACAAAATAACATTCTTACTTATACAGTTTGTTGCAGATTTTTAATTTTATGCACATGCTATTTTTCATGACAGAGAACATGTGGAAAGTATCAAAGAAAACATTCAAAATAAGGCAAGCATGTGGGCTATAACATATCTACAAGGAAGGTGTTGCTTTGACATGTTTTCACTTGAGCAAAGAAATTGCTTTCGTAAGTTAGGTCAAGTGTTTTAAAAATCACCTGTTTTGAGCTTCATGCTCATATGAACAGTGACAGCTCTACAGATGTTTTCATTATGAGTCAGTGAACATGTCTGTTAGCTTCAGCAACAGACATGTTCACTGTTTTTCCCAAACACAACCCCCCCATTGGGTGACATCTCTTGTCTGTATCCTCCTGCAGAAGGCAGACATGGCCGTCGCCCCACTGACAATCACTCTCGTCCGAGAGCAAGACATTGACTTCACCAAACCCTTCATGTCTCTGGGAATCTCCATCATGATCAAGAAACCAACCAAGTCCAAGCCAGGCGTTTTTTCCTTCCTTGACCCACTGGCCTACGAGATCTGGATGTGCATCGTTTTTGCCTACATTGGAGTCAGTGTGGTGCTTTTTCTGGTATGATGGCAGGGGTCAGAAATGCTTGTTAATGTAAACTTGTTTCTAATCAAATATGGAAAAACACAAAGTATTCTTCAATATTTGTAAAAACTAGTATGAGCTAAAAACGATAGCTACATCCACCCTACATTTGGAAGCAACTAGTTATTGAGTAATTATTTAGGAAAATTAAAGTTGTCAAGAATTTAATGCAACTTAAATTACAAAAGGACTAGTTTATATATGTTGTCTTAAGTTGGAGACAAATGACATAATGCCAAATTGACATGGAGCTATTTTCAACATAAACACACATCCCCAAAACACCAACACACACCCAACATATTGAGCAAATGTATGCTGAGACAACACAATAAATGTCATCCATTGTACAAGGTTTTTTTCCTTTCTTCATGCAATTGTTGTCATTGACATGTAGAAAAGAGCCAATATGGGTCACTGAATGTTATGCTGTGTGGTGGTGAACAGCAAGAAGCAAACAACTGCACTATTTTATGTCAGTGACACACTTATGTTTTCCAGTTCAGCCACATGCAGAAATATTTGCTGTTTCAGCCCAATAAACCATTACTCTGATCCATATCAGTTGTGATCTGTTTTCTGTGTGTTTATTGGTCTGTTCCCCTGTGAGTCTCTGTCTTTCCTGTTTGATCCCAGCTGTGTCTCATTTCTTTGATTACCCTCCCAGTGTATTTAGTCCCACCTGTTGTCTTTGTCTGTTGTCGGATCCTGGTTGTGTGTGGCATCAGTCTGTTTCCCTGTGCCGCCTTTGTGGATTTTTTCATTAAATCATCATCATCCTCATCCTGGGTCTGCCGGCGTCCTCCCTCACCACTCTGCCTCCACAAATCATGACATTTGTAAAATAAATTGTGCACATTTATGATTTTTGCTTAAAACAATCCTTTCATTTAAAAATTTCCCCCCCTTTTTATATTTGGTTAAGCGCAATATACTTCTGGAAGATCTAGATTAAATTATACAGAGACTTTGTGGAAGGAAAAGATGGTCTGTGCTTTTAATAAAGGTTTGATTGCTTCACCAGGAAAATATTTGTTTTAATATTGAGAAAGCTGTATTTATGTTTTAGTTATTCATTTAAAACTGGATTCTCCTTTGACATTGTTTTCTTTGGCAGGCGCTAGTCTCATTTCCTATCAAAAACAAACTAATTAGTTAAATGTAAATCATTTTAAATATAAATATACCAAGAGTATGAATAATTTAGGTCTTAACTGTAGCAGACTAAGTCATCTGCTTTTGTACTTCGTTACAATTTATTTTGAATTTTCCAGTTGATCTTGAATCAGTTTGTCTCATCATCCTCATGACTTTTTGCAGGTGAGTCGTTTCAGTCCCTACGAGTGGCAAGGCGAAGAGTCCGATGAAGAAGATGAAACTGTTCCAGCTTCAGCATCTCGACAAGCTCCTCCCACTTCATACTCGGAAGACCCTCGCTCTCCAGGTATCCCACCATTTTCAACATCATCACCACCTGATAAACTCGCTCCCATGTTGTAATTCTCCTCGCTTCAATAACCAAAGTTTAGTCAGTTTTTGTTATCATTCTCTCCTTTCAGGTTACTCTCAGGCTCAGAATCAGAACCAGAACCAGCAGAAAGATAAAGAAGCTCCTGAACACACCAACGACTTTGGGATCTTTAATTCTCTCTGGTTCTCACTAGGGGCCTTCATGCAGCAGGGCTGTGACATCTCCCCCAGGTAACCCTGAATGGTATAAAAATGAACTGTGTGGTAATTGATACATATGTAGACGAAAGATCATATAGCCAGCATTTTTATTCACAAAGCTGCCTGTCTAAAGCAAAATGTCTGGGAGACTTGTTGTCATAGCTGAGCTGTGATTAAAACCACCACCTCTTTACACATCAGTTTCTGATGTAGACACACACACACTTGCATTCAAGAAACATTTGATTGCATGTGACATGGTGCCTGATTTTTAGTATTTCCAGCTGCGGTCAGGCTTGAGGCTGTTTCTATTCTCCATGTGTGTCAGGTTCATCATGCCACATGCATGTTTAAGGCCTTGCCTTTGTGCCTTTTTCTTCTGACAATGACCTTATTTAGGCATATTCCATCCCATATGTCATAGCACATTATGATGAGGTAAATGTGTGTTGTTCATTGGTGATGATTACCTTAAAGGAAAATTGTGAGTAGAATAGTTTCTGTTAGTGTAATTGCTGTGCTGTTTCGTAGTGAATACATGGTGAATCCACAGTACTTGCTGGGGTAAAGAACCACAGCCAGCCAAACAGCTAAAATCAACTGCACAAAATTCCAGGTCGTTTTTCCTTAGCCCAGATAAGAGGCCTTTAGTAATGGAGAGTTTGGTTATTATTTTATGAAGAACAAACCATCTCCTGACAAAAATAAGGTATATAATAGGGCAGAAACATTTATTCATTTTCAACATTCATGCTCTCAGACAGTGCAAAGCAGAACAAACTTGGCCAAAAAGTTGGAATAAGCAACTGGTTTGTTGATCTATCCATGTTCCTCTTCTAAGACTTAGCATCAATGTGAAACAGCTTGTTCTTTTAAAAATAGCACAGTAGATGCTAAGATGGTTTTAGATTCTTTAAAACATGGAAGTCACAACTTTTTACTTTGTCTGGGTGGCACTTTGGTCTCAACCCCAGAGGGAACCAGTTCTTTGATGATGAGCTGCCTCAACCAGGGGAAGTTTTGGTTTGTTTGCAAAATTCACCTCATCTGGTGCTTTTCTTTGGCTTGTTGTACACCACATTACACCGAAGCTGCATCAATGTGAACATCACACAGGGTCACCTTTAGTGGGATGGGGCCGCAGGGCTAAACAGGATCTGTGTGTGTGTGTGTGTGTGTGTGTGTGTGTGTGTGTGTGTGTTTGATGGGATTTGACTGACTGTATTCTATGCTTTCAATGTTAATGTGAAGCATGAATATCCTGCAGACAGAAACTCTCAGCTGCAGTTCTTGCACCTACTGTACAGCTTTAAGTCAAACAAAATAATGTAAAATAATGTGTGCAGTGATTTGATGTCAGCAGCTCAACCAAACACATTACAACTGAAGTCTGCTGAGGTCAGTTTCTAGAAAGAAAAGGATCTGAGTGGAAGAAGATAGAGGTTTTGGTTTTGTGCAGATTAATGTTTACTGTTAATGTTGACCCCTTTTACCCAATTATTTAACTCTGAGACAAAAAGGTTGACCATCATTTCCAAAATATTTAAAGCACTCCTTCTGATGGTAAGAAAGACATTATTTTAAACAATGAAATAACTGCTAGGCCAAAAGTTGGTGATGCTGCTACAGTAAGATTGAATGCAAGCACTATTTTTGCACATTAAGTGATCTCATCAGCACATGAGTGAAACTGTATACTCTGTTTTCCAATCGGAAAGGAAAAACTGAACAAAATAGGTCCAAGTCCAGAATGCAGGCAGCAGTTCCTGAATTTATTAAAAGCCATTGTTTACTTTCTGTTCTTCCCCACAGATCCCTCTCAGGTCGAATTGTTGGAGGGGTGTGGTGGTTTTTCACCCTCATCATCATCTCTTCCTACACAGCCAACCTGGCAGCTTTTCTCACTGTGGAGAGAATGGTATCCCCCATAGAGAGTGCAGAAGACCTAGCCAAGCAGACCGAGATCGCCTATGGTACACTTGAAGGGGGCTCTACCAAAGACTTCTTCAAGGTTAGTGTGCATGTTCACTCTTGATACCACAACAAATAAAAAAATTAGCTGCTTTTCTTTTGTGCTATAAATGAAAATGTCCCTCTGACAACTAAAATGTTTGTTAAAATTAGACCAAATCAAAAAAGTATAGATTGAGTTAGTACAACTTATTTCAACTTATCTAATGACACTTTTTCAAATACCAGAGGTTACAAAGTGTAAGTCAAAATTTGATTAAATCTTTTATCTCAAAGTTTCACACACACATTCAAACATTCACACACACTACTGTGGACACACACACATGCAATACTAAAATTACACACATGCACTATTAAATTATCACACATGCATAGAATTTTCTCTCACACACTACTACAGACTCACGCACACACACAAGACTAAAATTGCATTTATATGGTATTAAAATATCACACACATACATACATACCGTTTAAAGCACACATAGCTACTAGTCTGAAGGAGAGGTCAGAAGTGTGTGTGTGAACTAATACTAGACTCCTTGAATGACAATAGATGTATGTGTGAGATACTCGTACTTGTCTGTGTGAGAGGTGTCACGGAAGAGGCGGAGATGGAGATCTCATAGAGTATGGCTGGATCTAAACTGAGCAATATTGGCACATCCAATAGGCGGCAGCAATACAGGGAGTAAGCAACCAATGACAATGAACTTTAGAGAAAAGAAGGCAAAACATGGCTAACTGTAATTTGACAACGAGCGGTATAGGACAAGCAGCCGCAATTTTTAATTGCATTTTCTCATCAGTGGATCTAACAAGCAGTGTGACCTGTGCCATATGCCAAAGAACTCCTATGAACTCTGGTGTTGACTATCTGTGCTAGCTTATCAGCAGTTTTAGAAAGGTAGCACCGACAGATAGACATAGCTGTCTAGATACTCTATGGTAGGAAAATCTGACGTGAAGCACAGATCGTCAATACATTGGCGCTCATCGGAGCTATTTTGTTTAAGGCACAGGACACACTGCTTTTTATAGTCGGCAATAATAAAGTACCATTAAGAATTGCAGCAGTTTGTCTTATGCTGTCCTTTGTCAAATTACAAATATTACCTACATTGCTCAGTTTGGGATCCACGCATGCGCGATGCAATCTCCAAATTATGCCCCGTCTCTTTCGTGACACTTCTCACACAAAATACGAGATATAAGTATCTCATTCATATACATGTATTGTCGTCTAGTATTAGTTCACACACACACACACACACACACACACACACACACACACACACACACACATACGTTTCTGACCAGGGCCGTGCAGAGACCACAGGTGCTAAAAAACAGGCCCGCATTTTAGGACCGAATATTAAAGTCACACATCTTTCATTGTTTAATAAACAATGATAAATTACAAATTGTGAGATATACAACTAGATTAAGTACATCTTAACATAACAGCTGCCTTGTAATATGAAATATATTGTTCACTACCAAAAACTGCACGTTGATCATGGTAAGAACCTTTATTTTTTTTGTTCTTACCTGCGGTACTTGTTCTGACCCAGTTGGTCAACAGTCCACTACCTTTGGCTGCTTCTGGTAGATCTTTTCTTTTTTGTTTCTGACGTCTTTCTTTATGTGGCATCTTTGAACTGAAAAAAGCAAAACATAATGAATTATTATCAGAACACTATATTAAACCACACTACCAATTATTTACCCTTGTGTTTAAACCAATATGTGTTTTCAGTTCGTAGCACAACATAACAATATTACTTAAAGTCTGGATTGAGTTTTTTCCCCTTCATTAATGATACGTGTGACC
>NW_015115357.1:0-688 GCF_001443285.1 Poecilia latipinna
TTTACTGGTTCGCTGCCATGATTCTAACACACCTATGTAGCTCTGCACAGCAGTAGCAGGTCTCTTTCACTGCTGCACAGGTGTGTTAGAATCATGGCAGCGAACCAGTAAAACACAAAGAACTTTTCAAAATTTTTCCTCAAAACTATCAGACTATTGAGTAAAGCTGTTGGATGCAGGTAAAGTTAGCTAAAAGATAACTAGCTAATATCAGTACAAGTTTAACCTGTAACATAGGTAGCATAGATAGCCTGTAGGCTACCTATGTTGTTGTCTATGTCCAGCTACGTAGATTAATTTTGCCCCCAAAAAAGTCGATTCACCCCTTCCCCCCTCCCCTCCATTGTTAGATTCAGGGAGTCTCTAAGAATCCTCCCCCCACCCACAAATGTCGTTCAACCAAACAGCTATTTGTAATCCATGCCCAGGAGAAAAAGTTTGGGAACCACTGGTCTACATGAAGGGGTGTGGTTTCCTAGAATAAACAAAAATACAGAAAATAAGTTCAAGGTGTCCTATCATTACACATTACACATTACACCATGCCATTATACGTTAGATAAACTAAGAAGGAAACCTCTAAATCAATATTACTAAGCAAACTAAGGCAAGTTAACTCCACAGTTAACTAATAATCATGCCTCTGCTCCACTGAAAGTAGACATGCATGTTCAACACAATGCTCTAC
>NW_015115357.1:4045-14145 GCF_001443285.1 Poecilia latipinna
AGCTGCAGTAAACACTCAAACATTGCAACTTACTCATCAATAGCGCACACTTATAAGGAGAACACATATCTTGCAAGTCTTTCCCACGTATTAGCACAGTGGTTAGGTTACCCATCTTCCCCACCAGATATCAGCAACGTTGGCTATGGCAAGGTGTCGACGACATCACTGCCCTAACTACGATACCATAGTTAGGGCGTTACTTTTGCTTTAAGGGACAAAAGTAACACTGAACAGAAAACACATAATACAAAGAGTAATGCTCAACACCAAACTCAAACTATTTAAGGGTCTTGTGAACAACCATTACCCTCCTCCCAGTGTCAGAATCTCAATGAGTAAAAAACTGCGGAAGGTTTTCTGTTACTTTATTATTTCTACTACAACTGATGTATATTCGCATATAAAATAAGTCAATAGAGTTTAATTTGCAATTTGTATGTCTTTGTGTAATGAGGTAGATCTCAGGTGCCTGGTGAGAGAAAAAGTAGATCTTGCTCTCAAAAAGTTTGGGAACCCCTGATCTAGAGTATGAACCAAAAGCACTTAAACTTCAAACATTCCTGTTTATTTTTTTATTTTTTTGCAACACAGCAAAAGAATAAATGACGAGATATATGTACATGGAGTCGTATAAGCTGCACCTTACTCCAAAGGTTAAATGAGTCTGCTGTGACCTCATGTGCAAAGCTGATATGATAAAGAGAAATTTCATCTCAGTCAACTGACTGAAGAACTGCTTAAGTCCAGCAGTTCATAAGATAACAGGATAAAGATAGGCGTCTGCTATCAGCCCCTAAATAAATTCTCCCCCATTCCTACAGATACTGTTTCTGTAATTATCTATTGCTCATGACTGATACTCACAGGATGCATTGAAAGGTCTTATAACTACTGATGTCTGAGCTAATGAACATGAATCTCTGGTAAAAGCAGCTCTGAATATCAACAGTTTAAAATTCCAGGGTGAATAAAATTATGGTCAAAATAAGAAAGTGGGAACAAATCAGCTGAGCACAACAGAGAAAAAGAAGAAAAAGACATACATTCCTGAGAGGGTTTTTTCCACTTTTTTGCAGAATATATTAGTTGAATATATAAAGAAACCATCCCATGCTTCATATAACAGTTTTGGAGGTTTTAAAATAGTAAACTTTGTGTTTGAATTCAGCTGGTTTCCAGAGTAATTTGAGCCAGCAGGCATTGTTGTTTTGGGCAGGGGAAATAGTCAGCATATGGTCTCTGAATCGCTCTTCACACATCTATCATTGTGGATTCCACTGGCGTCCCCCGGTTGCAGAGCGAGTTTGGGGAAAACTTTGAAAGTTGTTTTCTCAAAAAGATAGATTGGATAGTGCCGATATTCAAATGACCATATCTTTTTCATTTTTTATTTCCATTGAAAAGCTCAACACTTCTGTATAGAATCTGTAAAGAACTCACAATGCCCTCGAGACTTGTTCTGACTTTTGCTGTGGCCAGTCTACTAACGCATATCAACTTAAGATTCCATATTACGCAGTGGAGGGACACAAAATATAACATAAGTATTTATCTTTGCTTATGTAAGTAAATGTTAATGATTTGTTTATTTTACTGTAATGATGACAGGTGGCTTAAAAATATTTTTTCTACACATGCCTGAATCTCCAGAGCTTTTAGTTTGTGGCGATATAATTAGAAACGGGTTTAGATTATTTTGTTAGCTTTCTATGTTTCCCTGTATGTTCAGGATGCTATGGAAAAAATGTGTCAATGCAAATTTTCCACTGATAATTTTGAGCCATGTTGCACAGAAATTCCCTGAATGGGTGTGTGACAGCTGACCGTACTGTCAGACAGACCAGAATGGTAATCATTTTGTTTGTTTATCCTTTACATTAATTTAGACATTAATTAGTGAATAGTTTAGATTTTTATTAAAAATTATTTTCATTAGTCTGACTTTTTGGTTAACTATTTGGAGTGCACACATTTAGTTAACTTTATTTGTCAGTTCTTTATATTTTTGTTAAAAGCAACAAATTAATTTATTTGTTTCGAGTTACCAGTTTCCTTTGGAGCTGCTGCTGGAGGGTCACAGAAGAGCTCCAGCTAATTGACATCCATATATGGCTGGCAAAACCTCCTCAGCAGGCCGTTCCATTTGTTTGCCAGGGGACGGGGAAATTTGGTTTTCTTTAATTTAATTTGACCATTTCTTTAATGTTTTCTTCTATTTGGTAGTTTCAGTCTGTTTTAATTTAAAGATTTGGTATTGTATTGATTAGTATTTAAGTTTTTGTATGTTTAAATTACCCCTTGTGTGTCAGTTGTGGTCTGATCAGCCACTTTTTAAGTTTCCCTTTTGTCTTGTTTGGGAGGTCAGTTTTGTGCTTGAGTTCTTTGTGTTACCACCCGAGTTGTAGTTTGTTATGTTGACCTCAGTTTTGGGCCCAATTCTTCATTGTTTATTTTTAAACTTTTTTGTAATAAATTAAGATTATTTTTGAATTCCACTCAGCGTCTCTCTGGCTGGTTAATGTGAGAACCCTCACAGGGTGAAAAGGAAGGGTCCACTGTAAACTTTATTATGATCTAATGCATAGGCAATAATGCCTTTTTAGTTGATTCTGTTTAAAAAGAGAGAGATTAAGAAAAAGGCTTTGGTTAGCAGTCCAGCCTCTTTCTGATTGATGAACCATAAACATCAGAAGGCCTGCAGAGCTTTAAATCTTGTTGTGCTTCTTTTGTTACCGTGTTTCTCTGGAGTCTCAAAACCTTAGCAATTACTTTGTAACTATTTTTAGACTGATACATGCCAGTTAGCTTTCATGTATCTTGAATTAGTTCAGATCAGAGCATGATGGTTTGATTTTTGACACAGCCCACTTCAGTTATCAGAGCTGTTCTATTTAAGTGATTCCTTGAATCTACAGGGCTGGATGTAAGAAGACCTGGCTGGGATGGCAAAAGTGAACTTCACTTCCAAAAATCAATATTTGCCTAGTATCAAAATAGGGTCAATAATCTGAAGCCTTTGGGTGAAACAACAATGAAAACAAGAAATGGGGCAAATATTTTTTATAGCACAGCGTGTCAGCATATTGCATGCGAGTCATGTTATTTTGCTATTCCACAACAAAGGTGTGTGTGTGTTAAGGACAGTGGCCTTTTCTGTTTGTTTTTTTTTTCTTTGGCAGTGGCTAATCAGACTGACTTCACCTGGAAGTGGGTGTTGCCCTGTTGTCCTGTGCCACACCCTGAGGCCTACTGTGATTGGGTCATCAATTGCCGGCTCCACCAATTGCTGTTGAGGCCTCACTTTTAAAACCAAGGACTTCCAAGGAGAAGGCCCGCTTAGTTTCTTTGTTGAGACAGCTTGCCACTTTGTTGGGTGTGTGTGGGGTTGCTGTGAACTGGTTGTATTTTGTGAGCTTTTCTATAAATTGTGATAGGTTTGATCCTGTGGGGGGGGGGGTTGTACTGCTACTAGAAAGTTGTGGTCTACTTTGGCTTTAACTTTTGACTGCTTCAACAGTTTTTACCCTGTGGGGATTTGTAACGCTACACCAGACTTGTAGCTTATTTTGTTTGTTTAATCTGGACGTAAAGTGTGATTAAGTTTTGTCTCACAGCTCTGATAGTTTGTGAATTTTGTTTATTTAGTACGTATTGGCTGCAAGTTTTACCCTTTTGATTATTGTTACTCTTTTTTTTTCTTTTCCTTCTTTTTTTGTTGGAAACCCAAACAATAAATCTCTAAATTGTTGAACCTTAACATCTAGGTTTATTTAATGTTACTTCCCTTTACCCTGGCTGAGCTGGGTCGTAACAGTGTGTGTGTGCGTGCGTGCATGTGTGTTTCTTCCCGTCTGCTCTCATAGGGTAAACCAACAGTACTCTCTCTCTTCTTCTGGTTATAAAATATTGGTATTACTAATGGCTAAGACAGTCACAAGTGAGCTGCTGGCATCAGAAAGCTCTGCAGAGTCCCAAACACGGGGCTGGTCATGTGTTCATTACTTATCTCAGGTCAAGATGAGAGACAGGCTCACTCAATCTTGTACAACTGATGCACAAAGTGACACAAAACCATGAAACATGGAGCTTGGTTAAATAAGGTTATCACATAACTATAACAGAATGAATGGAAAACAGTGGAAAAGCTGCTGAGGTCAACAAGTTCTGTTCAAGCACATGTCTTGAACTATAACCCACACATGTCACACTTATGAAACTTGTGTTTTTGAAATCTCTTCTCAGAATGATCTGCCCTCTACTTTTGCCCTGGAGACCTAAATAAATGCCACAAACATCTGAGACTGAGAAAAACAGCTTGGATGTTATTTCTTTGAACTCTCTGTCTCCCTTGGCTTGCATAACAGAACACTGGGAATATTTCTTCATTGTTGATCCTTTATTCAGTAGACCTGGCATAAATACAGGATTAGACCAAAAGCATTAATTCAAAGTTTGAGTCAGAATCAATGTCAACTTTCATGCAAAAATGTTCATATTGGTAATTACTTAGCGTGGCCATTGCAATCCTGTGCAACTCCTCTTGAAAACAATCTGACTTCTAACACAGTCTGGGCTTTCTCCCATTGACTCAGATTCTCTCTAGTTGATATTTGACCGGGCTAATCAGTGAACAGAAGGAGAAGTTGTGAATGATGACGTTGATTTTCTGCTCTGTTTTAGAATTATAGTCTAACTGTAGTTTTAGTAATGGCAGAGGAGGAAGTGAACGAAGCCATTCAGTCTGTGCTGGCCACACTTCCAAATATTGACAACATCAACACCCGCCTCACTTAGATCAGGACTTCATAGTGGAGAATGGTTGTTTACGGCGCAGGGGATTTCTGGTTAGCTTCATAGCATCGAACTGGAACATTGCATACATCACAGGAAAACATTCATTAGAGTTCATGCCTCCAAGAAGGGATGGCTTCTTTATAGCTGAGGGTCAGCATCCAGGTTCTGTGCCTGCAGGAAGTAAACCTGTATATATTATTCCATAAAGGTCTTTATAATTGAACACTGTGTCATGGAGAACTGTGACTAATTAAATTCAGTTTAAACTTTTGAGTCTGATTCTGACAGTTTTATCTTAATGGTGAACCTCAGGGTTAGCAGCCAGCAGGCCTCCTGAAGTTTTCAGTCTAACTGAGATGATTTCTGTTTCTGCTGAACCATTTCTGTGTTGGCTGGGCCCAGGGCCACCTCAGTGTTGGGATGGGCCCCTGGGCCCCAGGACGACAGCCCCTCTCACATAGTAATTTTGTCCTATGTATTTCTCAATAACAATCTTTTTGAAGAAATTTACAATTTTTAAGCAACTGAAAAAAAAATCTGAAAATATTATCCTTAACCTGTCATTCACGAGAGGACCCAAATTTGGGTCCTCTCGTGACAGGGGTGTCAAACTCCAGTCCTCAAGGGCCTCTGTCCTGCAACTTTTAGATGTGCCTCTGCTGCACCACACCTGAAAAGAATAATTAGGTCATTAGCAAGGCTCAGGAGAACCGATCTACACAGGGAGGAGGTAATGAAGCCATTTCATTCCACTGTTTTTTACCTGTGGCACATCTAAACACTGCAGGACAGCAGAGGACTGGAGTTTGACACCCCTGTCATTGTGAATGACAACCTGTGAACAACAGGTTAAATACAACTTTTATGTCAAAAGTTTTCTATTGTAGTTTTTTTTTTAGGTCTATTTTGCTTTGGGTTTACTCATTTATTTGCTGTGCAGTCCCTCCTCAGATGGCAGAGCTTTGGCCTGAGATGAAGGGTCCAACTTCTATATTAGTCAATTTGAAGAATTTGAACAGCTTTAGTTTTAGAGTGACTCTTTATCACTAAACTCCTGCTCACAAACCATTTTTCTTTAATGACAGACACTTTCCAATTTCATTCCCATCGTTTTCTAAGTCTCCTTAATCTGTAAAAGGACAATGCACATTGGTCATGCATGTCACATTTAATTTTGATCAATCAGCAGCCATAAATGAAAATATAAGATGATTGACAGAAAACATTAAAGGTTTATAAAATGGGGTTGGGGGGCTGGCCTGTAATGAGAGGTAAGTCAATGCATAGGGCAGGCTTGGTTAGGTTTTATGTTTTGGATCATTTTCCTACCAGAGGACCGAATTATGACATATTTTTAGTATTTGGTGAGACTCCAGCTGATTTTTCCTTAAATTTTCCCAGTATTTGAATCTCTGACACCCTGTGTTCTAACCAGTCAGTTTATCAGAGAAATCATCCACCTCTCTTGCTCTGTTCACCACACACCGACCATTCCTCTGTGACTGTCTGCTCTGCAGCCCACACCCTGCACAGCTTGACATGTAAAGACCAACCAGCTCAGCTGTGCCTGTGGCTGAACTGGATGACACAGACCACAGGAGACGGTGTGGGCTGTAATGTGTTGCAACCAGAGTTTAATCCATTTATGTGATGTGACTCACTCACTTGCTGGCAGGTGATTAAGAAACAACCTGCAGACTGTAAAATGCTGTGAGAGAACTCTAAAACCCATTTCTGCTGCACATGTGGATAAAAACAATTAAGAGCAGATTTACAACTTACATTGTAAATCATAGACTTGACAAAACGACATCACAACCATTTATGTGCACTGTTATTTTTAAGCTTTGACAACATTACATAAATGAAGCTGCAGAGCCAGCACAACCATAAGTTAAAGCAGCAACAACCACCGTGCAGGAGGTTCGTTTACCTGATTTCGGGTAGGTGACGATCCATATGTCGCTACTTCTCAGGGAGAAGTTAGAGATGTCCTCCATCTTCCCTCTGCAGAAGGGCGGCAGCCGCACTCCGTCAAACTCGAAGTATTTACTCTCAAACTCGATCGGTGTGCTCGGCGTGTCTGCCTCGCTTTCGGCCATTATCGCAACTCTCCGCCAGCGCAAGGTGGACAACACGCGCTCGCGTACGCGAACTGTTTCCGTAAGAAAAAGGGAGGATGAGCCGCTGTGGTGAAGATGAGGAGGATGATAAAGATGATGGTGGTGGCAGGACGGGCCTTACAGGATGCAGAGCCTGGCGCTGGATGCGGGCAGCGAGGTGACCCACGCAGCGAGAGGTGACGTAATGCGCGTCCCCGAGAACTAGCATCAGGACCACTGTCGAGGAGGAGTCAGGATGTGCGCGCGCACGGCTTCTTACGAAACGGATAAGGACACAGCTAAAGTTTGATCACCTGTAAGTCTGCACACCCCTGATGAGGCCAGCCTTTCTCCTCATAGATTTCAGATTGTGAAACATCTGATCCACAGACCTCTTCAGGAGACCCACAACATATCTGTTAGATTTGGTTCTGGACTTTGATTAGGCCATATATACCAAGCCTCTCTCTCTGGAAGTCATTTATTATTATTATTTGAATGTATCCCTGAAAACTCTGTGACACTAAAATATTATCTTTGGATTTTAACCCACTTAAGGTGTGTGGTCAAAATGGAGTGGTATTTGAAGCTGCTCCATTGTTCCATTGTTTTGTATCATAAGTACTGCTGAAGTATGTATTGAAACCACAAGTTTAATTCCATTAATGCAAAATTCTGTCTAGTTTCCGTTAGAACAACAAATTCTGTCTTCCAGTCCCACGTATTGGTCCAGAACAGGGGTCGGCAACCCGCGGCTCTAGAGCCGCATACGGCTCTTTAGCGCTGCTCTAGTGGCTCTCTGGAGTTTTTTTCAAAAATGTTTGAAAATTGAAAAAGATGGGGGTAGGAAATATATTTTTTGTTTTAATATAGTTTCTGTAGGAGGACAAACATGACACAGTCATTCTTAAAGTTTTCCAATGCTATAAAAATGTAGAATAAAAAAGTGTAGAATAAATATTAACTTTCAATATTTCCTCACTGCAGCAAACAGAAAGGGGCGGGGACGGACCACTTGTCAGTCTCATACCTTATTTGGAAATTGCAATCCGGAAGTGAAGGGGACGCTATTTCCTATGCTTCAGTTTTTATTTTCTTTTTAAATCTGTGATACATTTTCACCTTTAGGAAGGAGTTTCACTCTCAGAATGTATTTGAACTTCTTTCTTTTATTTACTTCACGGCAGCTCACAGTTTTTAGCAAATTCTGTAGCTTTCGGTGTACTTCTAAATTTGCTCCTTAGTCGCATCTTTTCGGGTTGCGACTGCCTCTGGTAGCGTGGGGGTGGTAACACAACTAATATAATTAAATTACTAAATCAGAGTACCACGTCTTTTTATTTACTATTAATTCTGGCATTACTGGTACCATAAAAGATAAATTATCTTATAAAACAACATATTTTTTTCATTTTCTTAAGGAAGTAGAGCTAATTAAATGAGATAACTGAAAGTGAGTTTCACTTGATGGCCAACCTGTTGAAACTGTGGCAAATTTTAAATTCCTTGTGTCATTCCTGGACAGTCAGCTCAACTTTGCTGAAAATAATGACTATATTTTTAAGAACCGTTCTCAAAGACTCTACCTCAAGTTGGGTAACACCCAGGTCTTCTTAAAAAAGAAGACCTGGGTGTTACCCAACTTGAGGTTGTGTGCAACCTCTAGTTAGGTAGAGGTTGTTGAGTTAAAATGTTAAAACTAAACATTTTAAATTGAGTTTTAACTCATCTCAAGTTAAAACAACATTTTAACTCAAGTTTTAACTTTTAATCTCGGCTGGTTTGGTCACATGAGCTGCAGACTAACAGACAATCTTTTAAGAATACTTTGAATGGCAGGTAAAATAGTAGGTAAATAGTGGTGAAACCAAAAACAGCTCTGTCTCAACTGTTTGCTGAAAGAACATGAAAGATGGCAAGAAATATTTTAGCAGAGGGCATCCATCCTCTTTATTCATCAGTTTGAACCTCTGAGCTCATGAAGGTGTTATTGTGTTCCTTTGGCAACTACGAACATCTATTTATTGTCATTTATTGACAGTGCAATAATTATTCTTAATCAAACTAAATAATATTTACCTATAGAATGCTAAGTGTTTTGCTCTATTCACAAATTGTTGATAATCATATCAACCAACCAATCATATCTTTATTCTAGACACAAAAAAGGTCCATAGAATACTTGGCCACAAATTAAAAAAAAAAAAAAAACTTAAAAAGAAACTGGAAACTGTCATAAGTTGTGGGGGTTGGGGGTGAGGAGAGACGCAGGTAGACCCAGGATGTTGATGAAAACAATGAATTTAATGAAAATGCTCAACAGTCCAAATTACAGGCAGCACGGCAGAGCGGAACACAGAGGCCCAGGACCGGTAGCAACTGAATTAGCGAGACTGACAAAAACGAGCAAATGCCGACACAGGACTTCACAGTACTACTGTGCCGGCAGACGAACTAACAGACATAAGACAAGGACCCGACAAGAGACAGAGACAACAGGTGGATATAAATACACACGGGGGTAATCAAGAGAACGAGACACACATGGGAACAATCAAGGGCTAACAGGACAACACAGAGACTCAGGGGAACAGGACTAAACACAGAAAATCTCAAAATAACTATACAGAAAAACACGGATCATGACAGAAAACGTACATAGCCGCACCGGGCTATAAGCTGCATGGTTCAAAGCGTGGGGGAAAAGTAGTGGCTAATAGTCCGAAAAATACGGTCATGTGGAAAGATATTTCCAGGGAAGTCTTGCTATATTAGCTAATTAGCGTACTAATTTAATTTTATATACTTTACCTTTTCAAAAGGCTACTGCGTTATTTTTATAACTGCAGGTTGCGTTTTATTGCACTCTGTGTGTTGCCCAGATAAGGGGCACGTTAAGCACGTTCCGTTTTGTTTTTTTTTTTTTTTTTTTCGATCGCACGCTTAACGGTGATTATTTACAAAGAGCGATCGTTATGTTAAATGCATTTGGGAGCAGACTTTCCGAGTTCCAAAAGAAAAAAAAAAGACCCTTTCCCTGTCGATCTTCGTAATAAAAATGTACATTGTACAACAGAGTCACGTGGTGCGTCATTCCATCCAGGATATGGAGAGCCATTTCAGCCAAAATTAAATAAATAAATAAATGGGTAAAATAAATAAAAAATGAGTAAAATAAATAAAAAATGAGTAAAATAAATA
>NW_015115357.1:18429-21772 GCF_001443285.1 Poecilia latipinna
GAGTGAGAGTGTCAAGCCTTGGAGATCTGCATCGGAGGCCATCTTTCAGACATGGTGGACCGCTGCTGTCCGTCCAGGATCCTCCGGTTGCCCAGACGTTGCACGGTAAGCTATCGCTGATGTTTGTTTTCCAACTACAGTCATATTTAATCAATAGGTGCTCAATTACGATAGCGGAAAGTTTTGAGTTGATCTCGGCAGTAGGTGACAAACTGAACGCCGCCAGGATGCTGAGACCAGCACGTCCTCTGATCCAATACATCTTATTAAGGATAAAATCAACAAAACGTGTTCAAATTAATGGCCCAACAAAATTAATAATCTCAGTAGTTATTGTTTAAAAGGTGTTGCGCCTTTCTGTGCATTTCGGTACCATTACAAAACTAAAAAGGGTCTCACAGACCCTGATGAGCAGAGCATAAGTTTAAATTGTCTAATCAGCCACCGCTTTGTTCATGAGAGGAGAGGCTTTTTAAGGAGAAATAAATATGAGGCCTGAAAACCTAAAATCTTAACGGACTGAATCCGTTGTGTTTTTAGCTAATCTCTGCTGGGTTTGTGGGACTCAGGCGGTTGCCACGGCAACAGGTTGATTATACAGTAAAAAGGCAGGAGCGGTTTAGAGTCTTTGCTGTTATTTTACATTTGTTTACCTTTGCTGGGATGCATCACAGCCGCTGCAGTTTATGAACGTTCAATAAACGACAAACTTGGACTAACTACCTCGTTCGTCTGTGACTATTTCATTAAGTAACAAACAAATGGCTTATACCGCGATAATTATGTGAAATTATTATTTTTTTTTAAGTTTTGTGCGCTCTGGCATCTTGCTTTGTGTCTAAGAGGCTTTTAGATGCGTTAAAACTCTCCAAAATAACCTTTCAACTTTTAAAGCTCCACTGTTGAAAATGAAAAGCTGACATTCACAAATGACATTGAAATAAATTCTAGTCCCACTTCTGGTTTGTTGCGATTTCTCTGTATTCTGTTGGTGGAAAAATATACCAACTTCACAAGATGTGGCTTTAACCTAACTCCTTTCAGTCTGAAGTTTCTCATATTGAGTTCATCAAACCAAAGTTCAGATCTACCATAACTGACTGACACAGGTGATCGCCACCAGGTCAAAAGTACAGCTTGTTGGTGCAGCACATTCATTAATGTTTCCATCATGTATGTTTTCAGATGCTAAGCTGTCACAGCAGACCATCCTGCAGGCCTCTGGTCTCAGTGTTTCCAGTGATCTCACAGCTTCAGGATGAAGAGACCTTTGTTAGAGAATTTTCGGTATTATCATTTTGTTGACAGTTTGACCGAGATTTGAACCGGGCTCAGACCGTAGATCAGTTATCACACCTGGAACTGGGTTGCTGGTTTAGGTTACATGTTTTACGACCTCTGTTGTTTTTACTGACTGCCCCCTTGGCTGTTTTTCTTTGACAATAAAACAGGGGCTCGCGTGGAAGGAGATCAGAACGCTCTGTGAACAGCTTGGAGGAGCTGTTGACGGAGACTTCTCCTTTTGCAAAAGCTTGGCCATAATATTCATATACGTTGTCTGTGGTTCTTTTATGTAGGTTCAAGAAAAATACCCATCAACCTTCACCTTTCTGGAGCAGGAACACCCAGCCACATGCACTGGTGACACATTCATTTTAAAAAATGTGGCTGTTCTTATAGCATTGATATGCAAGAACCGTCTGTATTTTACAGTTTTGAATAAACAAAATGATTATAAAATCTGTGTTCCTTCTAATCTGTGTAGTTCTAATGTAATCAAATCTCATGTTTTCACATCCCAGAGACAATAAAATGGATCGTTTGTTTGTGGCTTAAAACAAACAAAGTAATCTTAATACAACAAAGCTACAAAAATAGAACACAGATTGAAAGTTTTGGACCCGTTTTATTTTTTGGTTTCATTACACTGAAGATTCTTCAACATGAAGCTAAACAGTGAGTGGAGTACCTTGTATGTACTAGAAATGAACAAACATGACATATTGGGTTATTAATAGTAACCATAAGTTATTTTACACAGCTTGGTTTATTAAATAATGATTGTGTTCACTTACGGATGCCTTCAATTGGAAATCTGCAATCTGAAGTGTCAGTGAAATAGTTTAACCAGTCAGTCCTCAGGTCAGTCTGCCCTGCATGTTTCAGGTGTTTCCTTCTGTCACACCTGGCCTCAATAAATATCTGATTAATGGATGAGCTAATGCTATAGTTTGTATCAGTTGCTCTGGAACAAACACTTTAAAATGTAAAATGTTAATGTCCTGTATAACAAAGTGATAGACAAATGTTTTCTTCTCATTGTGTTATTTTTCACTCTGTGTCTGAAGTTCATCACATTTCTGGATGTTCTGTGTTTCAGTTACATTGAAGTTAGCAGGTTTTTAATCAGGGCCACAACGCCCTGTGTGTGTTGGGTTTAAGAAAAGAGGCTGCTCTGTTTGAGCACCAGCATTCATTTTTCCTCTGATGTTTGGGTGAACTCTTCTCTGTGGAGGTCGGCCATCTCTCTGGTTCTTCCTGAAGGAGACCCATCAGGAGTTCTGGTGCTGCTCACAGTGCAGACGGTTCAGACGGTCAGCCGTGGTCCCTCNTTTTATTTTTTGGTTTCATTACACTGAAGATTCTTCAACATGAAGCTAAACAGTGAGTGGAGTACCTTGTATGTACTAGAAATGAACAAACATGACATATTGGGTAACAGTTATTTTACACAGCTTGGTTTATTAAATAATGATTGTGTTCACTTACGGATGCCTTCAATTGGAAATCTGCAATCTGAAGTGTCAGTGAAATAACCAGTCAGTCCTCAGGTCGGTCTGCCCTGCATGTTTCAGGTGTTTCCTTCTGTCACACCTGGCCTCAATAAATATCTGATTAATGGACGAGCTAATGCTATCATTTGTATCAGTTGCTCTGGAACAAACACTTTAAAATGTAAAATGTTAATGTCCTGTATAACTTAGTGATATAGACAAATGTTTTCTTCTCATTGTGTTATTTTCACTCTGTGTCTGAAGTTCATCACATTTCTGGATGTTCTGTGTTTCAGTTACATTGAAGTTAGCAGGTTTTTAATCGGGGCCACAACACCCTGTGTGTGTTGGGTTTAAGAAAAGAGGCTGCTCTGTTTGAGCCCCAGCATTCATTTTTCCTCTGATGTTTGGGTGAACTCTTCTCTGTGGAGGTCGGCCATCTCTCTGGTTCTTCCTGAAGGAGACCCATCAGGAGTTCTGGTGCTGTTCAGTGCAGACGGTCAGCCGTGGTCCCTCTCTCAGACAGAATCTCCACAGTCATTCTGTTCCTTCANCCTTGAATAAACATA
>NW_015115357.1:21782-23808 GCF_001443285.1 Poecilia latipinna
TNAATAAACATAATATGTTCTGGTTGTTATTCCTGATTGGTTTGTTATTTGAAACGGTGTTTAATATCAAAATAAGATTAATTTATTTCCTTAACAGTTCCTTCTCCTGTTCCCTCAGAAGGTTAAAGTTTAGGAGTGACTAATTACATTTACTAAAATATAGTTGAGTAACTTTTTGAAACTCAAATGAAGTTTTAGGAGTACTGTTACCATGCTGAACTTTTTACTTTTACTCAGGTCATTTTATTATGAAGCATCACTATTCTTATTTAAACAAATTTTTTATTTTGTCTTTAAAAAATTAAAAATTCCGCTGAACTTTATATTTTGGGCCCTCTGTGTAATTTTGTTTTAGATATGAAATCATTGATAACTTGATCAGTTACTCAGTACTGATACACTTTTTACCAAATGCTTCTTTACTCTTGTGTAACTTCTTATTCAGCTACTTTTTAGTCTGAGTAAAAACATGTTGAAGTGCTGCTGTTACTCCTGGAGTACAAACTGTGGGTCCTCTGCCCACCTCTAAGGAACAGTAACCAAATGTTGAGGCACATGTTGACCAAAGAGGGAAAGTTATACATCCATAAAGAACTACTTAAATTAATAGTCATATTTACTTTATATACATGTATGCATGTGGCCCACACTTGGCACACTTCAGGAATGAACCGAGAGGCAAAGATTGTAGCACAAGTTCAACTTTTATCCATTCTGAACCTTCACTAAAGGTCAGATTACCTGTATTCAGGTTGTCTGTTTAAAAAAGTAAAATAACAGCAATGACTCTAAACCTCTCCTGCCTTTTTACTGTATAATCAACCTGTTGCCGTGGCAACCGCCTGCGCCCCACAAACCCAGCAGAGATTAGCTAAAAACACAACGGATTTTAGGTTTTCAGGCTTCATATTCATTTCTCCTTAAAAAGCCTCTCCTCTCATGAACACAGCTGTGTGGCTGATTAGCCAATTTAAACTTATGCTCTGCTAATGAGGGTCTTTGAGACCCTTTTTACTTTTGTAATGGTCCCGAAATGCACAGAAAGGCGCAACACCTTTTAAACATTAATTACTTATTAAGGGTTATTAATGGTTACTTATCAATTTTGTTGGGCCATTAACTTGAACACGTTTTGTTGATTTTATCCTTAATAAGATGTATTGGACGCGCTGGTCTCAACATCCTGGCGGCGTTCAGTTTGTCACCTACTGCCGAGATCAACTCAAAACCTTCCGCGATCGTAATTGAGCACCTATTGATTAAATATGACTGTAGTTGGACAACAACCATCAGCGTTAGCTTACCGTGCAACGTCTGGGCAACCGGAGGATCCTGGACGGACAGCAGCGGTGCATGTCTGAAAGATGACCTCCGAAGCAGATCTCCAAGGCTTGGCACTCTCATTCTCTCAGCTCGATGCTCCATAGAGCTGCCTCTGGATATTGTACTTCACTTACTAAAGTCTGCTCCTTATAGTTGGATCACAGCTGGTAGCTACGAAGGTGTCTCGAACCTTCAATCGTAAGCCAACTTCAGCGGCCGCTTCATCCAAACTATAAAAACCCCCGACAGTGAAGCTCTGAGTCCATGAGAGCCGCCAGCTGAAACGCGTTCTGTCTCAGCGGCCACACCAAAAATAAAGTCAGGAGTAATAACACTATTTTCTAATGAAGTTTATGAACTTCAGCTTATTGATAACCCGGTAGTAGGTCGCCATCTTTCTTGAAGCAAAGTACGGTGTGACGCTAACCAACCAATTGGGGAAGTTGTAGCCTGATGACATTTGCCTCATTTGCATTTATTCTTTTCCCCCTTTTTCCGAGTTTTGAGGCGAAAATTGAATGTGATAAATAAGAAAATAAGGAAATACTAAATGAATAAGGGAAATTGGAAAATGGGAAAATTAAATTTTTTTCAAACAAATGTTAAATGAAAAATAGATAAAAGAAAATGGGAAAATTAAATTTTTTGCAAACAAATGTTAAATGAAAAATAGATAAAAGAAAAAAAGGGAAAATTAAATTTT
>NW_015115357.1:27487-31546 GCF_001443285.1 Poecilia latipinna
TTTTTTGATTTATTTTACTCATTTTTTATTTATTTCACCCATTTATTTATTTATTTAATTTTGGCTGAAATGGCTCTCCATACATTATGACCTGCTACCTTTAAGAGCTAACAGTCAAAATGGCATCCCACAAGAGTTTCCCATTCCATTTGTTGCCCTTTCTCTGAGCTATGCCCCAAAGAGGGCGCTACCTAGCTCCAAGTATCCTGTAATCTTAGCTTTGACGGCTAAATAAAAGGAAAACACAGAATTATTAATTCTCAACAATCCATAGCTCTTCTATAAATTCACTGACAACTTCCCAAAATGCCGCACACGTAGCGCTCCAACGTTTCCTCTGACAGATGATGACAAACGCCATGACTGAATTATGAATATATATCATGTAGCTGTTTGCATTCAGTCCTGCCATGATTTTTAATGGCAGCACTGCGCAAGCTTATTCACACGTGAATTTAATTAAATTTATTATTTAATGGAAACAACGCAATCGCAAAATTGTACTTTTTCAACATTAGCAGGAAATAGACAAATATTTGTGCATGTTTGTAATAGAAACACAGTTAGTACAACATCTGACAGTGAGATACATTTCCAGACAAGGACATGAATCCCATCTTGTTCTAAACATAAAAGCTCCAGTGAGGTGGAAACAGAAATGGCTAATCTAGGATGAAATGTATTTTTTAGAACGTGACAGATTTTTGGAACTGTTTTTTTCTTATCATTTAATAACTAACTTCAAAGATGGCAGACAATGTAAATTGCTGACAAATTAATTGTTATCTGTGATAAAGTACTGGAAAAACTATACATGGATTCGTATGCATCAGACATTTAATGTGTTTGTACAGTATGTATTTGCTTTATGCACCATTTTTTAAAAATCACACTTTCTTTGCTGGTGAACAGAACCTACAATAATTTAGTGGGAATAGATCAACCATTTTCCCAACATTGGCAGTTTGGCAGTTTCTCACTCATTTTTAAAGTTTAATGTTTTCATTAATTCTGCATTTAATAACACATTGTTGTTGGTTTTTCAATTTCAGCATTGAAGAAAAATAAAAATACTGATTAAAAAGCTATTGGTGTTTAGGATATAAAAATAAAGGAAAGATTACTGTTAGAGGATCATTAGCAAAATTATTGATTGATTGAAATAATATGAAAACTGAAAGTGATGTGTAACTGAGTGGTTAATTACATGATCACACTGACATTAGGGATTAAAAGCAACTTAACGTACAAACCCAAGCTAATATGAGATTCATCTCACAATTTATAAATGGCCTGTATTTTTTTCACTGTGATAAATTCATCTGACTGGTGTGTTGCTTCAGCCCTCAGATAAGAATTTCAGTATATCTGTTTTGATAGTTCATTAATAAGACCAGATTCAATTTCAGTGTCTGAAATTCATTAACAAAATGTGATGTCTGTGAAACTTACTGTGACTGTTGGAGCTGCAAAGGCCAAGCTGAAGAGCAAAGGGAGTGGGCAGACTTCCTGTCTGGGCAGGATGTAGGGCAACGACAAGCTGCGGTCATTACAAGTATACCCAGAATGCACTGGCTGGAAAATATCAGTCAGCTCCAGAAAATAAAGACTGACAACAGAGGAGGCCAGGATGGGGAGCTGCGACACAGAGAGAAGATCAGAACAAAACCTCAGAGAAGGACTTAAAACCAGGCAGCAGTCACATGATCACTGAAGCATATCACCTCCACCACTATAAAGCACAGGTGTGGACAACCCTCCTGTTATTTCTGGGTCCTAATATTTATTCAGCTATATACAGAGGGTAAAATAAGTGTTGAACACATCACAGTTTGTCATAGTAAACATATGATACTATCACAATGACAGGTGATATTGGTGATAAAGGTGATATTGATATTGTTGGTAACAACCCAAATAATCAATACATAGAAGAAACCAAAACAATCAAATTCAGAAATCAAGTCGTGTAATGATGTGAAAAGAGACACAAGGAAAAATACTGAACACATACAAAGGGAAGTGGAAAAAGGCATGGGAAGCCAAGAGACCAGCTAAAATCCATCAGTGATCAGAAAGACATCCTGAACCTTATCAGTGCAAATGAATATCAGCTGTTTCAGTAATAATCTATCTTTACCGAAAATCAATAAACAAACGGAGACAAATGTAGATCACTCATCACTAGCACTGCAATAGAAAAAGTGATTGGTCTGCAGCTTGGGCTGAGGTCCCAGTAAAGCAATCGGGTTTATTAAGTCAGATAAGTACACATTATAATTATATGATGTACATTATCAACGGAAGCTAAGAAGCAATTTGAATAAAATACCAGTTTTATTCAAATGACCAAAAGTATTAAATAACTCAGTTTGAAGTATTTGGAATCTAACAAATCCAAAGTATGGAGCAGATTGGAGGGAAGAGAAGAGTAATGAGGAAGAAGAAGGCAGATTACGGTACCAATCGTGCATATTTAAGGTTCTTTTAAATGGTAGAAAAATAATTTCTGAGGTCAAATTAAAAATATGGTTGCTATATTTATTCTCTAATTAGTTACTTAATGTTTTAAAGTGTTAAATCAAAAAAAAAAAAGTTATCCTTCTAGAAAAAACATGAGGTTTGCATAATGTAACTGGAGAACGGAGCCCAGCAACTGTGATCTGATTGCTGAACTCAAGAAGAAGTTTTATTAATATAGCACTTTTTCAGCAACAAGGCAGTTCAAAGTGCTTTACATGAATTAGAAGAAAAACAAAAACAACACAAGCACAATAAAAGAAAAAATAATTCTAAGTTTGTTCTAGACTAGTAAAGAATACCATTAAATGTTGGTTCTCCATCTTTGATTCTTGTTCTGGGATAATAAGAATAATTTATAAACTTATAAACATGAGTTTCTCCAGGTCTCGCTCCATTATTAAAATTATAAAGCTACATGTAAGTCTAAAGTAATAAGTACTCCACAATTCATAATAAAATAAACAGACAGGTGATGAAATAACAACATCAGGAAGGATAGAGAATCCCAGCACACATAGTAACATTCAGACATGCGGCCAGCGAAAAGCGGTGAAATCAGGGAGTGTGTGTCTTTAGTCTTGAGATATGTGCGCAGAAAGTCCATGAGCCCCATGCAGCCAGCTCTCCCAGGCACAGTGACACAGTGGTCTTATCTAAGAGCAAGTCCTTGGGAGCACTCTGCTCTGCAGTTGCATCGATGTCTTCAGGAAGAGAACGAGGTGAAAAAGAGAGTCTTGTTTACATATCATCCAGGAGATCTGAGATAACCTGCCGGCCAAAGTCGACACAGAGGAACCAGTTCAGATAGAGACAATGTTCTTTAGATCACATAGTTTTTTTTTTTTCATTTTGCATCCAAAGTCTCACCAGTACGTCTCTTGATTCCAATCATCCAAATTAGTTCCTGCCGGGTCGAAATGGCAACTACTCTAAGATAAAAAGGCTCCAAAAAGCAGCACAAACAGAAAAAAAAGTCCAAAATACAACTTTCTAGGACTGCACAATGTATGGCAAGTATACTGTTATTGCAGTATTACTGTACACCAAAATATTAGTATGCAATGAACTGCTTCAATTGCAATAAATTTTAACTAGCGCTGAGACTTAAACGCGTCAATTTTGATTATTAATTGAATAATAATCTTTTTTTTTTTACATACAAAAATCCTGAGCCAGAATCTTTGTATTGTGTTTCTGGTTCAACCTGATATCTGACGTACAAGCGACATTTGCTAACAGTGACAGCCCACTGGGGCTTCATTTCTGATTAAAAAAACCATCTGATGGGAAGCTAAGAAAACATCATCAAGTTGTGCTAAAAGGAGTTAACTTTTAAGTGAAGCTATTCAAGCCTAAAATAGCATCTCAATGCTAAAAACATGTAGCAGCAGCACAGACGTCCCCAATGCTAATGTCAGGGTCCACTGTTCACATTTCTAAATGTAGCAGCATAATGGTGCGCCGCCACTTTAAGGCCAATTTCAGCTGCTGCATATAAGCAAGCCTTCCCCTGTCACGAGGCTGCTTGCGTCGTGA